>NC_047506.1:46236427-46382498 GCF_902827115.2 Pseudochaenichthys georgianus | reverse complement strand
CAAAATGTTTCACTTCAACTGCCCAATTCAGTTGTGACATTTAAAATCTCCCGATAGAATTTAGAGGCATTTCCTCATAAAAAGACCGGTGATAATAAAAAGCACATTCAACTTTTCATTCACCAAATCAATTCACATCAATTCCATACCTTTTTATTTTCCGTCACAGTCTAACATTCAAAAACCCATACCTGTCCGCATGATTTCGGAGGAAGTTCCTCACGGAGGCGGGTACTAATACTCACAAATGCTTCTTTCCGTCACAGATGGCGGGTACTAACATTCAAAAACCCATACCTGTCCGCATGATTTCGGAGGAAGTTCCTCACGGAGGCGGGTACTAATACTCACAAACGCTTCTTTCCGTCAAATCATTCCATTCAGCATTCAAAGAAATTCACTCATTCAAAGAAATTCACTCATTCAAAGAAATTCACTCAGCATTCCAACCAAGAAATTCAAGAGATATTTACCAAGTTTGAGAGAACCTTACCGAGAGCTATTAACCCAGCTCTGAAGGACAGAGCTTACCAGGAGAGAGTATACCAGGGGTTTCCCCCTCTCTCTTTACAACATTATAATCATACTAAACAAAAAATGATGCTGTGATCATGTTCAAATATGAAACTTTGATTCACAGTCTTACATTTATTACCAAAATGTTTCACTTCAACTGCCCAATTCAGTTGTGACATTTAAAATCTCCCCATAGAATTTAGAGGCATTTCCTCATAAAAAGACCGGTGATAATAAAAAGCACATTCAACTTCAGATTTTCTTCCCCTCCAGAGGTCACACCTGTATCTGACCCCGTGTGCTGGGTTTTTCTGCAGCACCTCGGGAGCAGAGAAAGGGGGATATGTTTTTCCAAAAGTGTAAGCATGAGCAAAATAGTTTAGTTGATTTTGGTAAAGTATTTGAGCTTTAGCTTCGCAAAAAAACTTCCTCATATTAGTTTTGAAGATATTATTGGGGTTTGATATCTGCTGATAGTTCCCACATAGGTTTTCTCTTAAAAGTACATGCAAAACAACCAGTATTTGTGGGTCATCTGATCACCACCTTGCCTTCTGACAGTTTAATAGTCCTTATCATATTATCACTCTGTGCTAGGACCTATTCTCTTTGCCAGAGCTGCTGCTATTCCTCCTGCATGTTTTAGCTTCCTATTAGCAGGGTTCACTAACATGGTTTGTTGACTAGTTTAAGATTTTCAATAATTGACATTTATTATTTCCAACATTCCTTTTCCCTGAATATCATGTCTAACAATGTGTTTTCTACTAGGTTTAATTGTCACAATTCACATGTTATGTCACGTTTGTAGTTTTGTCTGTGTTGATGTTTTTCTTGTCTTTGGGTTTCCTGTCTTATTGTGTTAAGTGTTTCTGTCTGTTTCCCTCCCTGATTACCCGATTGTGTTCACCTGTTGTCCTTGTGTTTCTCCTCCCCTGCCCGGCTGTTTCTCGTTGTCATGATTACCCCTTCTTGTATTTAGTCTTGTCTCTGTCTGTGTTCAGTGTTGGGTCATTGTTTGTTGGTGACTGAGTTCACCGGTGAGTGTTCCGTATCTCGGCATTATCCTTAAAATAAAGGGTTTCTCAAAAGTTATCTGCATTTGGGTCCTGCTTCCTTCACTCGACCGTGACAGAATGACCCAACCCGAAATGGACCCAGCAGACGATCCTTTTGAGGTGGAGCTGCAACATTTCTCTTTTCCTTTGGAATGTTGCCACGATTGGTGGAAGGAAGCGTCCAGTGTTCGGCTGAAGGAGGCCGCCCTGGTAGAGGCGCACCGGTTGGCGATGGAGAAGCCCGACTTGGTGGAATTCTTACCTGACTGGATGTTGGACTTCCTCTGGAGGTGTGATTTCCAGCCTGCTGACTACAGACATCTCGGAGTTGTCCGTCTGGGGTCAACCCATGCTTCTGTCCCAGTTCCTGCTCCTGTTCTGGAGTCATGTGCTGGAAGTCGTCAGGCTTATGGAGGCCCACGGAGTATTCAGGCGGCTGCTAAGAGGAGTCGTCGCAAGGCCAGACAAGGAGCCCCAGCAGCCATGGTTCCAGTCCCAGTACGGGCCCCAGCAGCCATGGTTCCAGTCCCAGTACAGGCCCCAGCAGCCATGGTTCCAGCCCCAGTACAGGCTCCCGCAGCCATGTTTTCGGCTCCAAGACCGCCCCACACAGTCATGATCCAGGCTCCAGAACTGTATCATATAGCCATGTTTCCAGCTCCAGGGCCGGCCCCAGCGGCCATGGTCCCGGCTCCAAGAGCGCCCTATACAGTCATGTTTCCGACTTCAGAGCTGGATCTTATAGACAGGATTCTGGCTTCAACAGCCATGATTCTGGCTTCAATTCCGGTCCCTGCAGCCATGGTTTCAGCCCCAGTTCTGGCCCCAGCAGCCATGGTCCCGATCCCAGCTGCCACAGTCCCATCTCGGGTTCCCTCCTCTGGTTCCTCCTCGAGTCCCCTCTTTGGTTTCCCTCTCGAGTTCCCTTCTCTAGTTACACATCTAGTCCCTCCTCTCTCCTCTAGTCCCCTCTTTAGTCTCTGTTCGAGTCCCCTCTCTGTTTCCATCTCAAGTTCCCTCTCCAGTTCCCCCTCGAGTCCCCTCTCGAGTTCCCTCCTTTAGGCCCTCCTCTAGTCCCTCCTCGAGTCCCCTCTCTAGTTCCCCTCTCGAGTTCCCTTCTCTAGTTACTCCTCTAGTCCCTCCTCTAGTCTCTCCTCTAGTCCCCTCTGTAGTCCCTTCTCGAGTCCCCTCTCTGTTTCCATCTCCAGTTCCCTCTCGAGTTCCCTCCTTTAGTCCCTTCTCTAGTCCCTCCTCGAGTCCCCTCTCTAGTTTCCCTCTCGAGTTCCCTCTCGAGTTCCCTTCTCTAGTTACTCATCTAGTCCCTCCTCTAGTCTCTCCTCTAGTCCCCTCTTTAGTCTCTGTTCGAGTCCCCTCTCTGTTTCCATCTCAAGTTCCCTCTCCAGTTCCCCCTCGAGTCCCCTCTCGAGTTCCCTCCTTTAGGCCCTCCTCTAGTCCCTCCTCGAGTCCCCTCTCTAGTTCCCCTCTCAAGTCCCCTCTCGTGTTCCCTTCTCTAGTCCCCTCTGGAGTCCCCTCTCCAGTCTCCTCTCGAGTCCCCTCTCAAGTCTCCGCTCGAGTTCCCTCTCCATTCCCAATTCAAGCCCCTACGCAAGTGTTGTTGGAGGTTCCGCTGGGGGTCCTGCCAACCCTGTGTCCTGTGCCGTTGGAGGTCCCGCCGTCTACTCCCCTGCCGGGGGTCCTGCCAACCCTATGTCCTGTCCCGTTGGAGGTCCCGCAGAAGACTCTTCTGCCGGGGGTCCTGCCAGCCCTGTGTCCTGTGCCGTTGGAGGTCCCGCCGTCTGCTCCCCTGCCGGGGGTCCTGCCAACCCTATGTCCTGTCCCGTTGGAGGTCCCGCAGAAGACTCTTCTGCCGGGGGTCCTGCCAGCCCTGTGTCCTGTGCCGTTGGAGGTCCCGCAGAATACTCTCCTGCCGGGGGTCCTGCCAACCCTAGGTCCGGTCTCGTTGGAGGTCCCGCCGTCTGCTCCCCTGCCGGGGGTCCTGCCAGCTCTGTGTCCTGTGCCGTTGGAGGTCCCGCCGTCTACTCCCCTGCCGAGGGTCCTGCCAACCCTGTGTCCTGTGCCGTTGGAGGTCCCGCAGAATACTCTCCTGCCGGGGGTCCTGCCAACCCTTTCTCCTGTCCCGTTGGAGGTCCCGCAGAAGACTCTTCTGCCGGGGGTCCTGCCAGCCCTGTGTCCTGTGCCGTTGGAGGTCCCGCAGAATACTCTCCTGCCGGGGGTCCTGCCAACCCTAGGTCCGGTCTCGTTGGAGGTCCCGCCGTCTGCTCCCCTGCCGGGGGTCCTGCCAGCTCTGTGTCCTGTGCCGTTGGAGGTCCCGCCGTCTACTCCCCTGCTGGGGGTCCTGCCAACCCTGTGTCCTGTCCCGTTGGAGGTCCCGCAGAAGACTCTTCTGCCGGGGGTCCTGCCAGCCCTGTGTCCTGTGCCGTTGGAGGTCCCGCAGAATACTCTCCTGCCGGGGGTCCTGTCAACCCTTTCTCCTGTCCCGTTGGAGGTCCCGCAGAAGACTCTTCTGCCGGGGGTCCTGCCAGCCCTGTGTCCTGTGCCGTTGGAGGTCCCGCAGAATACTCTCCTGCCGGGGGTCCTGCCAACCCTAGGTCCGGTCTCGTTGGAGGTCCCGCCGTCTGCTCCCCTGCCGGGGGTCCTGCCAGCTCTGTGTCCTGTGCCGTTGGAGGTCCCGCCGTCTGCTCCCCTGCCGGGGGTCCTGCCAGCTCTGTGTCCTGTGCTGTTGGAGGTCCCGCCGTCTACTCCCCTGCCGGGGGTCCTGCCAACCCTGTGTCCTGTGCCGTTGGAGGTCCCGCAGAATACTCTCCTGCCGGGGGTCCTGCCAACCCTGTGTCCTGTGCCGTTGGAGGTCCCGCAGAATACTCTCCTGCCGGGGGTCCTGCCAACCCTTTCTTCTGTCCCGTTGGAGGTCCCGCAGAATACTCTTCTGCCGGGGGTCCTGCCAACCCTATATCCCGTGCCGTTGGAGGTTCTACCGGGGGCCCTGCCAGCCCCATGTCCATCACCGGTCTCGCCGGGGTTCCTGCCAACTCCTGGTCCTTTTCCGTGGAGGATCCTGCCGAAGCCTGTCCGACCGGCGCCGGTTTCTGTCCGGCCGACACCGGGTCCTGCCCGATCTCCGGAGCTGTCCCATCAGCGCTTTCCTGCCCGGCCTCCTGATCCTGTCCGGTCGACACCGGCTCGAGCCCGGCCCCCTGAGAGCCGCAGTCTTCGCCCTCGAGCCCGGCCCCCTGAGAGCCCGGCCCCCTGAGAGCCGCGGTCTTCGCCCTCGAGCCCGGCCCCCTGAGAGCCCCGGTCTTCGCCCTCGTGCCCGGCCCCCTGAGAGCTGCAGTCTTCGCCCTCGGGCCCGGCCCCCTGACTCTTCCTGCCGTTGCCTTCGCCCTCGGACCCGGCCCCCTGACTCTTCCTGCCGCTGCCTTCGGTCCTCCATGGTCCCCACCTTGGACTCTGTTTTGACCCCGGGCCGTCCGCCCGAGACCCCTTCCTGGTCCTCCGCTGTGTTCCTGGGCTGTCAGCCCAAGACCCGTCCTCCGGACCCCCTCCGCCCACCCTGCTTGGGGTTTTGGACTTTTGTGTTTTTTTTTTTAAGGGACGTCTGGAATCCGTCCCTTGAGGGGGGGGGTTCTGTCACAATTCACATGTTATGTCACGTTTGTAGTTTTGTCTGTGTTGGTGTTTTTCTTGTCTTTGGGTTTCCTGTCTTATTGTGTTAAGTGTTCACCCCCGTTTCCTGCCTGTCTGCTTTCTGTCTGTTTCCCTCCCTGATTACCCGATTGTGTTCACCTGTTGTCCTTGTGTTTCTCCTCCCCTGCCCGGCTGTTTCTCGTTGTCATGATTACCCCTTCTTGTATTTAGTCTTGTCTCTGTCTGTGTTCAGTGTTGGGTCATTGTTTGTTGGTGACTGAGTTCACCGGTGAGTGTTCCGTATCTCGGCATTATCCTTAAAATAAAGGGTTTCTCAAAAGTTATCTGCATTTGGGTCCTGCTTCCTTCACTCGACCGTGACATTAATAGATACTCATAAATGGCATTTTTGAGCTTTTATCCCTGTAGGGTGGAGGTAGGGTCTCAGACATTATACCACCTGCTTGTTGCTCTCTGTCCAAACGGTAGTCTGACAGGAAAGTATTTAGGTCGCGGTACACCCGTGGGTCTGGGCTAAGCTGACCAGGGCGAGCAGAAGCTCCGGATGTTGCTTCTGTGTATCCCTCCCTGTGTGGTTGGCTCTGAGTCATTAAATTGCGTTTTAACCTCATCAGCCATCTTTAACAGACAGCAATATCCGATATAATATAACCCTCAGTCCGGTGCAATAGTATGAACTTAAATTACTACACTTTTAGGTTAAAATATATATTCTAGGATTCGGGTAGGTATTTTAACAAGACTTTCAGCCTGTATTTCACTGATTTGTACTCATCGACTTTTTTCACTAGGTCGTTTTGGTTCTTGTATTTTGACTCTGTAAAAGTATTACTTTTCACAGAGCCCCACGTTTGGCGCCATGTTTAGAGTATAGGTGAGGTCCTGATAATTTATTCCGGTAAATTACTCTGACCTCACTAATTGACCTGACCGAAGTTACTGAGTCTATGTATGTTTACTGCTTGGCTCAGATCCACCAAACGTCAGCAAGATCTCACCTCTACCCCGAAGAACCAGGTTCAATTAACTGCTGTTTCAATTCAGACAACTCTTTTTAATCTGTTTAAGCGATCCCGAAGGATTTTGGTATCAGTGAATGAGGTGTGTTCCTACCTAAGTGTGTGTGTGGCAGGGTGCAGTCTTACCTTTGAAGCAGGAGAGGAGAGCACAGATGTCCTTTAAGTTGTCCCAGTCCAAAAGGTGGGATCAGTTTATTTGAAGAAAAATAGGTCCAAACTAATACAAGGTTTTTACCTTCTCTCTTTACAACATTATAATCATACTAAACAAAAAATGATGCTGTGATCATGTTCAAATATGAAACTTTAATTCACAGTCTTACATTTATTACCAAAATGTTTCACTTCAACTGCCCAATTCAGTTGTGACATTTAAAATCTCCCGATAGAATTTAGAGGCATTTCCTCATAAAAAGACCGGTGATAATAAAAAGCACATTCAACTTTTCATTCACCAAATCAATTCACATCAATTCCATACCTTTTTATTTTCCGTCACAGTCGGCGGGTACTAACATTCTGTCCGCATGATTTCGGAGGAAGTTCCTCACGGAGGCGGGTACTAATACTCACAAACGCTTCTTTCCGTCACAGATGGCGGGTACTAACATTCAAAAACCCATACCTGTCCGCATGATTTCGGAGGAAGTTTCTCACGGAGGCGGGTACTAATACTCACAAACGCTTCTTTCCGTCAAATCATTCCATTCAGCATTCAAAGAAATTCACTCATTCAAAGAAATTCACTCAGCATTCCAACCAAGAAATTCAAGAGATATTTACCAAGTTTGACAGAACCTTACCGAGAGCTATTAACCCAGCTCTGAAGGACAGAGCTTACCAGGAGAGAGTATACCAGGGGTTTCCCCCTCTCTCTTTACAACATTATAATCATACTAAACAAAAAATGATGCTGTGATCATGTTCAAATATAAAACTTTAATTCACAGTCTTACATTTATTACCAAAATGTTTCAGTTCAACTGCCCAATTCAGTTGTGACATTTAAAATATCCCGATAGAATTTAGAGGCATTTCCTCATAAAAAGACCGGTGATAATAAAAAGCACATTCAACTTTTCATTCACCAAATCAATTCACATCGATTCCATACCTTTTTATTTTCCGTCACAGTCGGCGGGTACTAACATTCAAAAACCCATACCTGTCCGCATGATTTCGGAGGAAGTTCCTCACGGAGGCGGGTACTAATACTCACAAACGCTTCTTTCCGTCACAGATGGCGGGTACTAACATTCAAAAACCCATACCTGTCCGCATGATTTCGGAGGAAGTTTCTCACGGAGGCGGGTACTAATACTCACAAACGCTTCTTTCCGTCAAATCATTCCATTCAGCATTCAAAGAAATTCACTCATTCAAAGAAATTCACTCAGCATTCCAACCAAGAAATTCAAGAGATATTTACCAAGTTTGACAGAACCTTACCGAGAGCTATTAACCCAGCTCTGAAGGACAGAGCTTACCAGGAGAGAGTATACCAGGGGTTTCCCCCTCTCTCTTTACAACATTATAATCATACTAAACAAAAAATGATGCTGTGATCATGTTCAAATATAAAACTTTAATTCACAGTCTTACATTTATTACCAAAATGTTTCAGTTCAACTGCCCAATTCAGTTGTGACATTTAAAATATCCCGATAGAATTTAGAGGCATTTCCTCATAAAAAGACCGGTGATAATAAAAAGCACATTCAACTTTTCATTCACCAAATCAATTCACATCGATTCCATACCTTTTTATTTTCCGTCACAGTCGGCGGGTACTAACATTCAAAAACCCATACCTGTCCGCATGATTTCGGAGGAAGTTCCTCACGGAGGCGGGTACTAATACTCACAAACGCTTCTTTCCGTCACAGATGGCGGGTACTAACATTCAAAAACCCATACCTGTCCGCATGATTTCGGAGGAAGTTTCTCACGGAGGCGGGTACTAATACTCACAAACGCTTCTTTCCGTCAAATCATTCCATTCAGCATTCAAAGAAATTCACTCATTCAAAGAAATTCACTCAGCATTCCAACCAAGAAATTCAAGAGATATTTACCAAGTTTGACAGAACCTTACCGAGAGCTATTAACCCAGCTCTGAAGGACAGAGCTTACCAGGAGAGAGTATACCAGGGGTTTCCCCCTCTCTCTTTACAACATTATAATCATACTAAACAAAAAATGATGCTGTGATCATGTTCAAATATAAAACTTTAATTCACAGTCTTACATTTATTACCAAAATGTTTCAGTTCAACTGCCCAATTCAGTTGTGACATTTAAAATATCCCGATAGAATTTAGAGGCATTTCCTCATAAAAAGACCGGTGATAATAAAAAGCACATTCAACTTTTCATTCACCAAATCAATTCACATCGATTCCATACCTTTTTATTTTCCGTCACAGTCGGCGGGTACTAACATTCAAAAACCCATACCTGTCCGCATGATTTCGGAGGAAGGTCCTCACGGAGGCGGGTACTAATACTCACAAACGCTTCTTTCCGTCACAGATGGCGGGTACTAACATTCAAAAACCCATACCTGTCCGCATGATTTCGGACGAAGTTCCTCACGGAGGCGGGTACTAATACTCAAACGCTTCTTTCCGTCAAATCATTCCATTCAGCATTCAAAGACATTCACTCATTCAAAGACATTCACTCAGCATTCCAACCAAGAAATTCAAGAGATATTTACCAAGTTTGAGAGAACCTTACCGAGAGCTATTAACCCAGCTCTGAAGGACAGAGCTTACCAGGAGAGAGTATACCAGGGGTTTCCCCCTCTCTCCCCCTCGAAATCCCAAAAAGCCAGTCTTTTTATGCTCAAAAAACCGGATAGAAAACCCACAAACACCTCCTCTATACCCAACCAACATATTCTATTGGCTCTGGCATAAGACACACCTTCCCAAGTTTGTGTAAAACAAAACATGACTAGACATATTCTATGACTATGACATAACCACCTTTTTGAGGCCTCAATGTGTTTCTCCTTAAGTCCGGAGCCCCCTCCCTGCTGTGAGAGGAGAGGAAAGAACCTGCCTGCTCTCTTATCAGAGAGTAGGGCATAAATCATAGGCCTTACACTCAATCTTAACAAACCACTTTGTTTATGCTGTAGATATAGAAAAACCTAAAATATGAAGCATATTCATTATGGGTTATACAAGAATATAATTGATTGTATTTGATTATAACTAACTTTCGTTTTAAGTATTCAACATACTATGAAGCTCTCAACACCCTCTTTTTAACGCAAAGTTATCAAACAGTGTTACGTTCCCTTGTAGAGCTAGGGGTACCAAGGGAAGTAGCGACACACCAGACAGCCGGACGAGAGAAAAAGGAGAGGAAACGGAATGCCGAAGGAGTTTAAGTGAGGTTTTAATGCGTCAATAAGTAAGGCGGCTCACCAGCCAAAGTACAACACAAACGTACAACAAACAACACAACTATGCTGGGTCTCACACAGAGACAGGCTGCACACATGCAGCCAGACGAGAAGGAGAGAAAGAAGGCCCTCACTGCCGTCCTCCTCCGGTCCTATATGGAAGTCCTGATTGTTAATTCGGATCACCTGGGGGGAGGCTGCACCTGGGGACAATCAGAGGGAGAGAGAGGAAAACACACACGACCACACGCACACTACGGCACGTAACACTTCCCCCCATAAAACACACCTTATACTGCTCACCAGCAGCCAACACCGGAGCAACACATGGAACACACACAACACACACACCACTCACTGAACACAGATCCACATCGCTCTGAGCTAGGTCCACACCAACCGCTTCAGAGACGGAAACACCCACACCCACAGCACTGTCACAGACGGATGCAGAACTCAACTGCAACTCACCACTCTGTCGCATCGCAACCGGGTGCCGGTCTTTTGGCTTTTCCAGAGCCGCTGCCACCTGCTCCTTCCGAGCTACACACTCTGCCTCTAGATGACCAGGATCAAGACAAAAGAAACACTCTCTTTTTCTTGGGTCCTGGAAGAGAGACAGAATGAGCCTGTGTGGCACGCCTGTTACGAGTTTTCCGGAAACCAACACGATGAGGAGAATCGCTCTGAGCCAAAACACCACTGTGTGATAGCTCAAGCCCTTCCTCATCCGCCATAGTGGTGGCCTGCTTTCGCTTCCAAGCTGCACAGTCTGCTATCATGTGACCTGGGTCAAGACAAAAATAACACGCTCTGTCTATCCTGGGACCTAACAATGGAACACTGGCACAGGGAACATCATTATCAGGAGCTCTCCGATAAGTGTCCCGCTGAGGAGGGTCCTGCTGAAACAAAACGCTCCTGTGTATCAGCGCACTCTCATCTGCCAGAGTGGCAGCCTGCTGAAGGGTAGTCACTCTCTGCTCATTCAGGTAGACTACCGTACGCTCCGGTACACAGTTTTTGAACTCCTCCAACAGCATCAGCTCACATACTGAAGCTATGTCATCCGCTGTACATGCTCTACACCACCTGTCAAAGAGGACTTTCTTCTCCCTCGCGAAGTCCACGTATGTTTGGCCAGAAGCTTTCTTCATGCCGCGGAAACGCTGCCTGTAGGCCTCAGGCACAAGCTCATATGCCCTGAGAATAGCACCTTTCACCTTGTCATACTCCAAACTATCCTCAACAGAAAGGGAAGAGCAAGCCTCCTGAGCCTTGCCGACTAGCTTGCACTGTACAAGTATGGCCCACACGTCTTCTGGCCAGCGCAGGGCAGCAGCAATGCGCTCAAATGCACCAAAGAACATCTCCACTTCCGACTCAAGAAAGACAGGGACCAGCTGAATGTTGCTACCGACATCAAAAGCAGCAGCAGAACCTGAAGGTGTAACGGCAGAATCACCCACCACAGCTGCTTGGAGCTCTAGCTTACGCATCCGGACAGCAGTGTCTGCCTCCAACTTCCTGATCTCCAGCTCCCTCCTGAGCTGAAACTCTCGCTCACGCTCACGCTCCTCCCTCTCACACTGGAGACGAGCCATACGCACTTTTACCCTGGCATCTAATTTAGACCCCATAGCAACGGCTACTTACAAATATTATTATTTATTTACAAACTTCCCCAGATCCTGCCTACCAAACTTTACCTACCTATCTTCTGGAGCGTGCCGGGCTCGAGGCGACTTTAAAGGCAACCATCAGCGGCCGAAACCCTGAATCGCCTGCCCCCAACAGGGAATGAATCCCCACCCAGGATTACCCCGAAAAATAAAAAAGGCAAAATAAAAAATGAGTGCCTGAAGGAAGGACTGATTCAGTCCAGCTAGACACTCCCCTGTCTAAACTGAGGAAGCTGTTCAACAGTAAATCATTTCACAGCCAATTCTACACCTATATACACTACTGCTCACCACCACACACAATATCAACACTAACCAACAACCAAATACTCACTCTTTGTCTCAAAGATTGGACGAGCCCCCATGTTACGTTCCCTTGTAGAGCTAGGGGTACCAAGGGAAGTAGCGACAAACCAGACAGCCGGACGAGAGAAAAAGGAGAGGAAACGGAATGCCGAAGGAGTTTAAGTGAGGTTTTAATGCGTCAATAAGTAAGGCGGCTCACCAGCCAAAGTACAACACGAACGTACAACAAACAACACAACTATGCTGGGTCTCACACAGAGACAGGCTGCACACATGCAGCCAGACGAGAAGGAGAGAAAGAAGGCCCTCACTGCCGTCCTCCTCCGGTCCTATATGGAAGTCCTGATTGTTAATTCGGATCACCTGGGGGGAGGCTGCACCTGGGGACAATCAGAGGGAGAGAGAGGAAAACACACACACACGACCACACATACACTACGGCACGTAACAAACAGCAACAACTAAAATTGTAAGCATACATACATATTCAAAAACCATCAAGAAGCATTCTCATTATGGGTTCATACAAGAATATGATTGATCATATATGATTTATAACTAACTTTCGTTTTAAGTATTTACTTCATACTATGAAGCTCTCAACACTTGTTTCACTGAAATAGCCTCAAAATCAAAAACTATCATTCAGATGACTTTTGGAGAGAATTAAGCATAAATCTGTCAAATGTTCAAAACAGCCTTGTTTCACTGAAATAGCCTCAAAATCACAAACTGCCATTCAGATGACTTTTCGAGAGAATTAACCATAAATCTGTCAAATGTTCAAATCAGCCTTGTTTCACTGAAATAGCCTCAAAATCACATACTGCCATTAAGATGACTTTTTGAGAGAATTAAGCATAAATCTGTAAAATGTTCAAATCAGCCTTGTTTCAATGAAATAGTCTCAAAATCACAAACTGCCATTAAGATGACTTTTTGAGAGAATTAAGCATAAATCTGTCAAATGTTCAAAACAGCATTGTTTCACTGAATTAGCCTCAAAATGACAAACTGCCATTCAGATGACTTTTGGAGAGAATTAAGCATAAATCTGTCAAATGTTTAAAACAGCCTTGTTTCACTGAAATAGCCTCAAAATCAAAAACTATCATTCAGATGACTTTTGGAGAGAATTAAGCATAAATCTGTCAAATGTTCAAATCAGCCTTGTTTCAATGAAATAGCCTCAAAATCACAAACTGCCATTAAGATGACTTTTTGAGAGAATTAAGCATAAATCTGTCAAATGTTCAAAACAGCCTTGTTTCACTGAATTAGCCTCAAAATCACAAACTGCCATTAAGATGACTTTTTGAGAGAATTAAGCATTAATCTGTCAAATGTTCAAAACAGCCTTGTTTCACTGAATTAGCCTCAAAATGACAAACTGCCATTCAGATGACTTTTGGAGAGAATTAAGCATAAATCTTTCAAATGTTCAAAATAGCCTTGTTTCACTGAAATAGCCTCAAAATGACAACTGCCATTAAGATGACTTTTGGAGAGAATTAAGCATAAATCTGTCAAATGTCCAAAACAGCCTTGTTTCACTGAAATAACCTCACAATCACAAACTGCCATTCAGATGACTTTTGGAGAGAATTAAGCATAAATCTGTCAAATGCCCAAAACAGCCTTGTTTCACTGAAATAACCTCAAAATGACAAACTGCCATTCAGATGACTTTTGGAGGGAATTAAGCATAAATCTGTCAAATGTTCAAAACAGCCTTGTTTCACTGAAATAGCCTCAAAATCACAAACTATCATTCAGATGACTTTTGGAGAGAATTAAGCATAAATCTGTCGAATGTTCAAAACAGCCTTGTTTCACTGATAAAGCCTCAAAATCACAAACTGCCATTAAGATGACTTTTTGAGAGAATTAAGCATAAATCTGTCGAATGTTCAAAACAGCCTTGTTTCACTGAAATAGCCTCAAAATCACAAACTATCATTCAGATGACTTTTTGAGAGAATTAAGCATAAATCTGTCAAATGTCCAAAACAGCCTTGTTTCACTGAAATAACCTCACAATCACAAACTGCCATTCAGATGACTTTTGGAGAGAATTAAGCATAAATCTCTCAAATGTTCAAAATAGCCTTGTTTCACTGAAATAGCCTCAAAATAACAACTGCCATTAAGATGACTTTTTGAGAGAATTAAGCATAAATCTGTCAAATGTCCAAAACAGCCTTGTTTCACTGAAATAACCTCACAATCACAAACTGCCATTCAGATGACTTTTGGAGAGAATTAAGCATAAATCTGTCAAATGTTCAAAACAGCCTTGTTTCACTGAAATAGCCTCAAAATGACAAACTGCCATTCAGATGACTTTTGGAGAGAATTAAGCATAAATTTGTCGAATGTCCAAAACAGCCTTGTTTCACTGAAATAACCTCACAATCACAAACTGCCATTCAGATGACTTTTGGAGAGAATTAAGCATAAATCTGTCAAATGTTCAAATCAGCCTTGTTTCACTGAAATAGCCTCAAAATCACAAACTGCCATTAAGATGACTTTTTGAGAGAATTAAGCATAAATCTGTCAAATGTTCAAAACAGCCTTGTTTCACTGAAATACCCTCAAAATCACAAACTGCCATTCAGATGACTTTTGGAGAGAATGAAGCATAAAAGTCATCTGAATGGCAATTTGTGATTTTGAGGCTATTTCAGTGAAACAAGGCTGTTTTGAACATTTGACAGATTTATGCTTAATTCTCTCCAAAACTGCCATTCAGATGACTTTTTGAGAGAATTAAGCATAAATCTGTCAAATGTTCAAAACAGCCTTGTTTCACTGAAATAGCCTCAAAATGACAAACTGCCATTCAGATGATTTTTCTAGAGAATTAAGCATAAATCTGTCAAATGTTCAAATCAGCCTTGTTTCACTGAAATTGCCTCAAAATCACAAATTGCCATTCAGATGACTTTTGGAGAGAATTAAGCATAAATCTGTCAAATGTTCAAAACAGCCTTGTTTCACTGAAATAGCCTCAAAATCACAAACTAACATTCAGATGACTTTTGAGAGAATGAAGCATAAAAGTCATCTGAATGGCAATTTGTGATTTTGAGGCTATTTCAGTGAAACAAGGCTGTTTTGAAAATTTGACTGATTTATGCTTAATTCTCTCCAAAAGTCATCTCAATGATAGTTTGTGATTTTTAGGCTATTTCAGTGAAACAAGGCTGTTTTGAACATTTGACAGATGTATCTACTAAAACAAAGTACTTCATTATCTAGTGTTCAGCTTTTATCCACAAAAGTGGATCTTTCCTTTTGAGAGAATTAAGCATAAATCCATAAAATGTTCAAAAGGGCATGTTTCACTGAAATAGCCTCAAAATCACAAACTGCCATTAAGAGTCACATTCTTACAAAGATCTACTAACACAAAGTACTTCATTTATAAGTTTTCATCTTTTATACCCAAAATGTATCTTTCAGTAACTTTTTGAGAGAATTAAGCATAAATCCGTCAAATGTTGAAAACGGCATTGTTTCACTGAAAAAGCCTCAAAATCACAAACTGCCATTAAGAGTCACATTCTTAACAAAAATCTAACACAAAGTACTTCATTTCTAAGTTTTCATCTTTTATACCCAAAATGTATCATCCAGTAACTTTTTGAGAGAATTAAGCATACATCCGTCAAATGTTGAAAACGGCATGTTTCACTGAAATAGCCTCAAAATCACAAACTGCCATATAGAGTCAGATTCTAAATGAAATCTACTAAAAAAAAGTACTTCATTTTCTAGATTTCATCTTTTATACCCAAAAGTGTATCTTTCAGTAACCTTTTGATAGAATTAAGCATAAATCCATCAAATGTTCAAAACGGCATGTTTCACTGAAATATCCTCAAAATCACAAACTGCCATATAGAGTCAGATTCTAAACAAAATCTACTAAAACAAAGTACTTCATTATCTAGTGTTCAGCTTTTATCCACAAAAGTGTATCTTTCAGTAACCTTTTGAGAGAATTAAGCATAAATCCGTCAAATGTTCAAAAGGGCATGTTTCACTGAAATAGCCTCAAAATCACAAACTGCCATATAGAGTCAGATTCTAAACGAAATCTACTAAAACAAAGTACTTCATTTTCTAGATTTCATCTTTGATACCCAAAATGTATCCTTTGTAGCTGACGCTCAAAGGTCCCTTATTATTGTTTTGTCCTTTTTTGAACAGTATTTAATGTATGCTTGAACATTGGTTTATTTTGTAAAAATGATAAGAGTTATCTTTCCGGAAGTCATGTGACCTCTTGCCCCGGATGTTTATATTGTGTTTGGAGAGAGTAAAAGGGCGGTAAAAGTGTCAACGATGTGATAACGATAATTCTACTGCTGGTCTACTAGGCAAACAAGTTTTCACGGTGTTTCATGAATGTGCAAAGAAGAGAATAAACGTCATTGTGGACATCAGTTCGATGCGTAATGTTATTTCAAGACCAGAGTAGTTACAGTGAAAACGTAACCTAATCCATCCGAATTGAGGTATTCGATCCTGCTGCCAGCTACAGGCTAGAGTGTGCTACGCTATTCCCCATCCTGCTGCAAGCAACAGGCTAAAGAGGTGAGACGCTGTTCTCAATCCTGCCGCAAGCAACAGGCTAAAGTGTGCGAAGCTATTAGATCCTGCTGCAAGCTACAGGCTAAAGACGTGAGACGCTGTCGCTGCAAGCAACAGGCGTCGCGTATCGTGTGCGAAGCTGCGCTTCATCGGACGGTGTGCTGCGCATCCCGTGCGGACGACGAGCTTCATCAGACTGTGTGCTGCGCATCCCGTGCGGACGACGAGCTTCATCAGACGGTGTGCTGCGTATCCCGCGCGGACGAGTGTGGCTCTTCAGGTTGAACTGTACTTTCAAATGTAAACCTCAAATAATTGATGGATAGTCCCACAAATAAGGTAAAGGTAATAAAGAACTATTAGTATAAAGTAAAGAAAATATATTTAAAGTTCCTGTAACTGTTATTGTTAAGGGTTATTACTGTTAAGAATTGTATTGGCTAAGTGTTAAAGGTATTCCAAGAGTTGCCATTAATGCCTGTAACTTAGTCTGTCAGTCTGATTTAATGTCGCTACATGAAAAAGAGCAAAGCTCAGACTTTGAAGCAGAAGAGAAAGATGAGAGAAGAAGTGCTGCATCTAAAAAATCAGAGACAAGAGTAAGGAAATCATCTCGAGAGAGATGGCTAACAACAAAAATGCAAGAACTTAAAGAGCAAGAGTTAACTCAAAAGGAAAATAAGTTCAAAACGGTGTATGAAAAATGGAAAAATGCGGTAAGAGACATTCGTACAATACTTAAAAGAGAATGCTATGAGAGTGACATGTGTAACATGATGGATGAAGTTGAGGGGCTTGAATCCGAATTAAAGGACTTATATGACAACATGCGAATTAATACAGCACCTAATCAGGAAATTCGCAGGAAAATGGATGCATGCTCAGCTGTAACTGCAGACCTACTACAGCTAATGAGAGTAAGGTTAACTGAAGATGCAGGCGACTTTGACGCTGAAGCAGAAAAATCAAGGTTACGCATGCTGCTTAATAATGAGTATGCTCGGTCCATATATGGATCTACAGCATCTAGAGCCACTGCACCTAGCTACCGTTCAGATCATCTCTCAGTCACCTAGTATTTCAGCCAAGAGAGCAGAGACAGTTGCACAGTTAGCTGCAAAAAGAGCGGAAATTGATATGGAAGCTGCTATTGAAGCTCAACGTCAGCAATTGAAGAAACTTGAAAATCAAAGAGACCTTGATGTCATTCAGGCAAAGTTAAATGTGTATACCTAAGAAGAGAGAAAGGAAAGGAGTGAGAGGCGTAGTCCTGTACACAGCCAATTGAATGATGCTAACCAGGGGTTAAATTGGGATTTGATATGTGGGGGGGCTGTGTTTTTTTCATATATTTATGATGCCCAATCCTAAAGCAACTGCTCCTGTATTAGATGCACTATTTCATGCCACCAATCGAGAAAGTAAACATAGAAAGTATGTCAAATAGACCGTCTTTTTATTAATATTATTTAACTGGAATGAATTTACATTTGAAATTATTAATATATACACAAACATTTTTCACAAATTACAGACCTTCAAATTTCCATTTTAAGTCAACATTTATCTGCACACTTAATCAAGAACATTAAAAAACAACTATGTGAGTACAGAAACATATTATCTGAATTGATTGAGGAATGAAAGTCCACATCAATATAAGCAGTTCAACAACATTACTGTATGTACGACCAGCTACTTCATCAAATCCCCGATGGGCTGATAGGGGGAAGCCTGTGTAGTCGTGCATCTTTGTCTACAGGCTAAATGGTCTGCAGACCTTCTGGTAGCTACCCACTTCCTCACATATTTTGTGGGGTCCCAAGAGGTAAGAGGAGGTCCAACCATTTGAATGAACATTAGAGCAGAGACATTTTGAGTTTTCAGTTGTGAGCGCATTGATGTTACAACTGCATTAATTTCTGAGAAACCCCTCTGACACTCTGCACTGCTCACAGCAATGGTTCACTGCTCACAGCAATGGTTCACTGCATTCTTAAGCTTTAGAAGGGACATGTGCATCGGCACACTGGCATTCTCCTTAAAGTCCTTAAAGTAAATGTAGGATAATTAACAAAGGAACTTATGGTGAATAAATAAAAGATACAAATGGCTTTGACACGCTAAGTAGCAGTGATGTCTTGCATACCTTTTAAAGAAGTCTGTAAGTTTTCTCCTTTTTGCTTCACTCATTTCTGCATCATGCCTTACTTTAAACTCTGAAACTTTCAAAGAGAAAGGAAATAAATATATGCATATCTCAGCTTTATGCACTCACATACATAGCATCAGGCTGGGGCCAGTTATTTCATGAGAGGGGTACAATAAAAGCGGGTTAAATTGACAAAGACAGTATAAAGTAATTTTGTAAAATAAACATAAAATACAATAATTGGTATTTGTTTTGGTAAATTTAAGTGACAATTTCATTAAAAAACATAAACAGTATTTGCTTTTATAAGGTAATGAACAGTTTAATCTCCACTGTACATCCGGGTCTCTGATTTGATTTAATTCCAATAAATCGTAATATTGTAACCTTTTTTTGGAGGGGAGCCATAGGGGGGTACCTGGTCAGTGTTACGGGGCACTGGCCCCTGTTTGCCCCCCCCCCTAGAACCGCCCCTGCATAGCATGGTTTAGGAAACGGGCGCACGGAGGAACCGCAGCAGAGTCCCACGGGAGGTGCTGCGGTGTAAAGCTCACGATCGGAGCAGAGACACACGTTCACTGAGAAAGCCGACAAACTATAGCTGGTCGCAGAGATCTGCTATTCTAAAATAAAGTCAACAATATCGACCATTGGCTGGTGTATTTCTCTTAGTTTAAGAAACGCTTGATTTGATCAAAAGTTAGTTAAAACAAAAAAACGTTGTTTAACTTAATGGTAGTCGAACGTAAAACCAGAATATCAGACGAATTCATGTTAAGAAACCTGTCAGCGTATTACCTATTTTTCTCCACACTTTTTCCCGGATTCACCTGTCACTCTGCTGGCTGTCTGTGTGACTGACGGAAGAGACTGTGTGGTCGCCGATCAGCCAAGTAGATTTGAAGAAAATAAAGAAAGGGGAAACCCGCGAAAAATTTGAAAAGTGGAAGTCATCGTCGCGTCATCTTATTTATGTTCCCTACAGCTAGAAAGAGTGTTTTATTGATTTTTCAAATTATTAAGAACCTTAAACATATAGAAAGAAAGGTTTTAACATGTATATATTTTTTGTGTAGACATATGATATAGGCATGCTGCATACATTGTTAAAATATGCGAGGGGCATGACGTCAGAGCATTTTCCTATGTGCCGGTGCTTAGCCCCGGACAGCCGCGGCCCAATTTAACCCCTGATGCTAACCCATCTTCTCCTCACTCTGGAAGTCAAGAAATGACTAAAAATGAGGCACATTTAGTACAGGCGTTGCAAGAAGCAATGGCTCTCACCCGACTTCCAGTCCCAGAACCCACTGTATTCTTTGGTGATCCATTGAATTTCACTGAGTGGAGCTCAAGCTTTAAAGCTCTAATAGAAAGGCGATGCTCTAACCCTGCAGATAGGCTGTTCTACCTGCAAAAGTACGTAGCAGGGGGGGCGAAATCTGCCCTTGAAGGTAGCTTCTACAGAAAAGATGAGGAGGCCTATGAACAAGCATGGGATAGGCTGAATGCCAGATACGGTCATTCCTTTGTTGTGCAGCGAGCCTTCAGAGAGAAACTCAACAGATGGCCAAAGATTGGGGGAAAGGAATATCTCAAGTTGAGAGAATTTAGTGACTTCCTCCAAACATGCAGCAACGCTATGCCTCACGTTAAGGGCCTACAAGTTCTTAACGACTGTGAAGAGAATCAAAAGATGCTAACCAAACTTCCTGATTGGTTCACATCAAGGTGGAACCGTTATGTCACAGAACAGCTGGATTTAGGCAATGATTATCCAAGTTTTGCAGAGTTTGCCAGGTTCATATCAAAGGAGGCCCATTCAGATGACTTTTGGAGAGAATTAAGCATAAATCTGTCAAATGTTCAAAACAGCCTTGTTTCACTGAAATAGCCTCAAAATCACAAACTATCATTCAGATGACTTTTGGAGAGAATTAAGCATAAATCTGTCAAATGTCCAAAACAGCCTTGTTTCGCTGAAATAACCTCACAATCACAAACTGCCATTCAGATGACTTTTGGAGAGAATTAAGCATAAATCTGTCAAATGTTCAAAACAGCCTTGTTTCACTGAAATAGCCTCAAAATGACAAACTGCCATTAAGATTACTTTTGGAGAGAATTAAGCATAAATCTGTCAAATGTTCAAAACAGCCTTGTTTCACTGAAATAGCCTCAAAATCACAAACTAACATTCAGATGACTTTTGAGAGAATGAAGCATAAAAGTCATCTGAATGGCAATTTGTGATTTTGAGGCTATTTCAGTGAAACAAGGCGGTTTTGAACATTTGACAGATTTATGCTTAATTCTCTCCAAAACTGCCATTCAGATGACTTTTGGAGAGAATTAAGCATAAATCTGTCAAATGTTCAAAACAGCCTTGTTTCACTGAAATAGCCTCAAAATCACAAACTGCAATTCAGATGACTTTTGGAGAGAATTAAGCATAAAAGTCATCTGAATGGCAATTTGTGATTTTGAGGGTATTTCAGTGAAACAAGGCTGTTTTGAACATTTGACAGATTTATGCTTAATTCTCACCAAAAGTAATCTGAATGATAGTTTGTGATTTTGAGGCTATTTCAGTGAAACAAGGCTGTTTTGAAAATTTGACTGATTTATGCTTAATTCTCTCCAAAAGTCATCTCAATGATAGTTTGTGATTTTGAGGCTATTTCAGTGAAACAAGGCTGTTTTGAACATTTGACAGATTTATCTACTAAAACAAAGTACTTCATTATCTAGTGTTCAGCTTTTATCCACAAAAGTGGATCTTTCCTTTTGAGAGAATTAAGCATAAATCCATAAAATGTTCAAAAGGGCATGTTTCACTGAAATAGCCTCAAAATCACAAACTGCCATTAAGAGTCACATTCTTACAAAAATCTACTAACAAAGTACTTCATTTATAAGTTTTCATCTTTTATACCCAAAATGTATCTTTCAGTAACTTTTTGAGAGAATTAAGCATAAATCTGTCAAATGTTCAAAACGGCCTTGTTTCACTGAAATAGCCTCAAAATCACAAACTAACATTCAGATGACTTTTGAGAGAATGAAGCATAAAAGTCATCTGAATGGCAATTTGTGATTTTGAGGCTATTTCAGTGAAACAAGGCTGTTTTGAACATTTGACCGATTTATGCTTAATTCTCACCAAAAGTAATCTGAATGATAGTTTGTGATTTTGAGGCTATTTCAGTGAAACAAGGCTGTTTTGAAAATTTGACTGATTTATGCTTAATTCTCTCCAAAAGTCATCTCAATGATAGTTTGTGATTTTTAGGCTATTTCAGTGAAACAAGGCTGTTTTGAACATTTGACAGATGTATCTACTAAAACAAAGTACTTCATTATCTAGTGTTCAGCTTTTATCCACAAAAGTGGATCTTTCCTTTTGAGAGAATTAAGCATAAATCCATAAAATGTTCAAAAGGGCATGTTTCACTGAAATAGCCTCAAAATCACAAACTGCCATTAAGAGTCACATTCTTACAAAAATCTACTAACACAAAGTACTTCATTTATAAGTTTTCATCTTTTATACCCAAAATGTATCTTTCAGTAACTTTTTGAGAGAATTAAGCATAAATCCGTCAAATGTTGAAAACGGCCTTGTTTCACTGAAATAGCCTCAAAATCACAAACTGCCATTAAGAGTCACATTCTTAACAAAAATCTAACACAAAGTACTTCATTTTCTAGATTTCATCTTTTATACCCAAAATGTATCCTTCAGTAACTTTTTGAGAGAATTAAGCATACATCCGTCAACTGTTCAAAATGGCATGTTGCACTGAAATAGCCTCAAAATCACAAACTGCCATATAGAGTCAGATTCTAAACGAAATCTACTAAAACAAAGTACTTAATTTTCTAGATTTCATCTTTTATACCCAAAAGTGTATCTTTCAGTAACCTTTTGATAGAATTAAGCATAAATCCATCAAATGTTCAAAACGGCATGTTTCACTGAAATAGCCTCAAAATAACAAACTGCCATATAGAGTCAAATTCGAAATGAAATCTACTAAAACAAAGTACTTCATTTTCTAGTGTTGAGCTTTTATCCACAAAAGTGTATCTTTCAGTAACTTTTTGAGATAATGAAGCATAAATCTGTCAAATGTTGAAAAAGGGATTGTTTCACTGAAAAAGCCTCAAAATTACAAACTGCCATTAAGAGTCACATTCTTAACAAAAATCTACTAACATAAAGTACTTCATTTCTAAGTTTTCATCTTTTATACCCAAAATGTATCATCCAGTAACTTTTTGAGAGAATTAAGCATACATCCGTCAAATGTTGAAAACGGCATGTTTCACTGAAATAGCCTCAAAATCACAAACTGCCATATAGAGTCAGATTCTAAATGAAATCTACTAAAAAAAAGTACTTCATTTTCTAGATTTCATCTTTTATACCCAAAATGTATCCTTCAGTAACTTTTTGAGAGAATTAAGCATACATCCGTCAAATGTTGAAAACGGCATGTTTCACTGAAATATCCTCAAAATCACAAACTGCCATATAGAGTCAGATTCTAAACAAAATCTATTAAAACAAAGTACTTCATTATCTAGTGTTCAGCTTTTATCCACAAAAGTGTATCTTTCAGTAACCTTTTGAGAGAATTAAGCATAAATCCGTCAAATGTTCAAAAGGGCATGTTTCACTGAAATAGCCTCAAAATCACAAACTGCCATATAGAGTCAGATTCTAAACGAAATCTACTAAAACAAAGTACTTCATTTTCTAGATTTCATCTTTGATACCCAAAATGTATCCTTTGTAGCTGACGCTCAAAGGTCCCTTATTATTGTTTTGTCCTTTTTTGAACAGTATTTAATGTATGCTTGAACATTGGTTTATTTTGTAAAAATGATAAGAGTTATCTTTCCGGAAGTCATATGACCTCTTGCCCCGGATGTTTATATTGTGTTTGGAGAGAGTAAAAGGGCGGTAAAAGTGTCAACGATGTGATAACGATAATTCTACTGCTGGTCTACTAGGCAAACAAGTTTTCACGGTGTTTCATGAATGTGCAAAGAAGAGAATAAACGTCATTGTGGACATCAGTTCGATGCGTAATGTTATTTCAAGACCAGAGTAGTTACAGTGAAAACGTAACCTAATCCATCCGAATTGAGGTATTCGATCCTGCTGCCAGCTACAGGCTAGAGTGTGCTACGCTATTCCCCATCCTGCTGCAAGCAACAGGCTAAAGAGGTGAGACGCTGTTCTCAATCCTGCCGCAAGCAACAGGCTAAAGTGTGCGAAGCTATTCGATCCTGCTGCAAGCTACAGGCTAAAGACGTGAGACGCTGTCGCTGCAAGCAATAGGCGTCGCGTATCGTGTGCGAAGCTGCGCTTCATCGGACGGTGTGCTGCGCATCCCGTGCGGACGACGAGCTTCATCAGACTGTGTGCTGCGCATCCCGTGCGGACGACGAGCTTCATCAGACGGTGTGCTGCGTATCCCGCGCGGACGAGTGTGGCTCTTCAGGTTGAACTGTACTTTCAAATGTAAACCTCAAATAATTGATGGATAGTCCCACAAATAAGGTAAAGGTAATAAAGAACTATTAGTATAAAGTAAAGAAAATATATTTAAAGTTCCTGTAACTGTTATTGTTAAGGGTTATTACTGTTAAGAATTGTATTGGCTAAGTGTTAAAGGTATTCCAAGAGTTGCCATTAATGCCTGTAACTTAGTCTGTCAGTCTGATTTAATGTCGCTACATGAAAAAGAGCAAAGCTCAGACTTTGAAGCAGAAGAGAAAGATGAGAGAAGAAGTGCTGCATCTAAAATATCAGAGACAAGAGTAAGGAAATCATCTCGAGAGAGACGGCTAACAACAAAAATGCAAGAACTTAAAGAGCAAGAGTTAACTCAAAAGGAAAATAAGTTCAAAACGGTGTATGAAAAATGGAAAAATGCGGTAAGAGACATTCGTACAATACTTAAAAGAGAATGCTATGAGAGTGACATGTGTAACATGATGGATGAAGTTGAGGGGCTTGAATCCGAATTAAAGGACTTATATGACAACATGCGAATTAATACAGCACCTAATCAGGAAATTCGCAGGAAAATGGATGCATGCTCAGCTGTAACTGCAGACCTACTACAGCTAATGAGAGTAAGGTTAACTGAAGATGCAGGCGACTTTGACGCTGAAGCAGAAAAATCAAGGTTACGCATGCTGCTTAATAATGAGTATGCTCGGTCCATATATGGATCTACAGCATCTAGAGCCACTGCACCTAGCTACCGTTCAGATTATCTCTCAGAGTCACCTAGTATTTCAGCCAAGAGAGCAGAGACAGTTGCACAGTTAGCTGCAAAAAGAGCGGAAATTGATATGGAAGCTGCTATTGAAGCTCAACGTCAGCAATTGAAGAAACTTGAAAATCAAAGAGACCTTGATGTCATTCAGGCAAAGTTAAATGTGTATACCGAAGAAGAGAGAAAGGAAAGGAGTGAGAGGCGTAGTCCTGTACACAGCCAATTGAATGATGCTAACCAGGGGTTAAATTGGGATTTGATATGTGGGGGGGCTGTGTTTTTTTCATATATTTATGATGCCCAATCCTAAAGCAACTGCTCCTGTATTAGATGCACTATTTCATGCCACCAATCGAGAAAGTAAACATAGAAAGTATGTCAAATAGACCGTCTTTTTATTAGTATTATTTAACTGGAATGAATTTACATTTGAAATTATTAATATATACACAAACATTTTTCACAAATTACAGACCTTCAAATTTCCATTTTAAGTCAACATTTATCTGCACACTTAATCAAGAACATTAAAAAACAACTATGTGAGTACAGAAACATATTATCTGAATTGATTGAGGAATGAAAGTCCACATCAATATAAGCAGTTCAACAACATTACTGTATGTACGACCAGCTACTTCATCAAATCCCCGATGGGCTGATAGGGGGAAGCCTGTGTAGTCGTGCATCTTTGTCTACAGGCTAAATGGTCTGTAGACCTTCTGGTAGCTACCCACTTCCTCACATATTTTGTGGGGTCCCAAGAGGTAAGAGGAGGTCCAACCATTTGAATGAACATTAGAGCAGAGACATTTTGAGTTTTCAGTTGTGAGCGCATTGATGTTACAACTGCATTAATTTCTGAGAAACCCCTCTGACACTCTGCACTGCTCACAGCAATGGTTCACTGCTCACAGCAATGGTTCACTGCATTCTTAAGCTTTAGAAGGGACATGTGCATCGGCACACTGGCATTCTCCTTAAAGTCCTTAAAGTAAATGTAGGATAATTAACAAAGGAACTTATGGTGAATAAATAAAAGATACAAATGGCTTTGACACGCTAAGTAGCAGTGATGTCTTGCATACCTTTTAAAGAAGTCTGTACGTTTTCTCCTTTTTGCTTCACTCATTTCTGCATCATGCCTTACTTTAAACTCTGAAACTTTCAAAGAGAAAGGAAATAAATATATGCATATCTCAGCTTTATGCACTCACATACATAGCATCAGGCTGGGGCCAGTTATTTCATGAGAGGGGTACAATAAAAGCGGGTTAAATTGACAAAGACAGTATAAAGTAATTTTGTAAAATAAACATAAAATACAATAATTGGTATTTGTTTTGGTAAATTTAAGTGACAATTTCATTAAAAAACATAAACAGTATTTGCTTTTATAAGGTAATGAACAGTTTAATCTCCACTGTACATCCGGGTCTCTGATTTGATTTAATTCCAATAAATCGTAATATTGTAACCTTTTTTTGGAGGGGAGCCATAGGGGGGTACCTGGTCAGTGTTACGGGGCACTGGCCCCTGTTTGCCCCCCCCCCCTAGAACCGCCCCTGCATAGCATGGTTTAGGAAACCGGCGCAAGGAGGAACCGCAGCAGAGTCCCACGGGAGGTGCTGCGGTGTAAAGCTCACGATCGGAGCAGAGACACACGTTCACTGACAAAGCCGACAAACTATAGCTGGTCGCAGAGATCTGCTATTCTAAAATAAAGTCAACAATATCGACCATTGGCTGGTGTATTTCTCTTATTTTAAGAAACGCTTGATTTGATCAAAAGTTAGTTAAAACAAAAAAACGTTGTTTAACTTAATGGTAGTCGAACGTAAAACCAGAATATCAGACGAATTCATGTTAAGAAACCTGTCAGCGTATTACCTATTTTTCTCCACACTTTTTCCCGGATTCACCTGTCACTCTGCTGGCTGTCTGTGTGACTGACGGAAGAGACTGTGTGGTCGCCGATCAGCCAAGTAGATTTGAAGAAAATAAAGAAAGGGGAAACCCGCGAAAAATTTGAAAAGTGGAAGTCATCGTCGCGTCATCTTATTTATGTTCCCTACAGCTAGAAAGAGTGTTTTATTGATTTTTCAAATTATTAAGAACCTTAAACATATAGAAAGAAAGGTTTTAACATGTATATATTTTTTGTGTAGACATATGATATAGGCATGCTGCATATATTGTTAAAATATGCGAGGGGCATGACGTCAGAGCATTTTCCTATGTGCCGGTGCTTAGCCCCGGACAGCCCCGGCCCAATTTAACCCCTGATGCTAACCCATCTTCTCCTTACTCTGGAAGTCAAGAAATGACTAAAAATGAGGCACATTTAGTACAGGCGTTGCAAGAAGCAATGGCTCTCACCCGACTTCCAGTCCCAGAACCCACTGTATTCTTTGGTGATCCATTGAATTTCACTGAGTGGAGCTCAAGCTTTAAAGCTCTAATAGAAAGGCGATGCTCTAACCCTGCAGATAGGCTGTTCTACCTGCAAAAGTACGTAGCAGGGGGGGCGAAATCTGCCCTTGAAGGTAGCTTCTACAGAAAAGATGAGGAGGCCTATGAACAAGCATGGGATAGGCTGAATGCCAGATACGGTCATTCCTTTGTTGTGCAGCGAGCCTTCAGAGAGAAACTCAACAGATGGCCAAAG
The DNA here is from genome assembly GCF_902827115.2 of Pseudochaenichthys georgianus. NCBI lineage: Eukaryota > Metazoa > Chordata > Actinopteri > Perciformes > Channichthyidae > Pseudochaenichthys > Pseudochaenichthys georgianus. Next base: position 46,355,121 of record NC_047506.1, on the reverse strand, counting down.
ATTGGGGGAAAGGAATATCTCAAGTTGAGAGAATTGAGTGACTTCCTCCAAACATGCAGCAACGCTATGCCTCACGTTAAGGGCCTACAAGTTCTTAACGACTGTGAAGAGAATCAAAAGATGCTAACCAAACTTCCTGATTGGTTCACATCAAGGTGGAACCGTTATGTCACAGAACAGCTGGATTTAGGCAATGATTATCCAAGTTTTGCAGAGTTTGCCAGGTTCATATCAAAGGAGGCCCGTATAGCATGCAACCCAGTGTCATCACTATATGCTCTGAAACCCTCAGCAGAAATGCCTGTAAGAGAAGCCAAAGGGCCAAAAGCAAACACATTTGCCACTGACATGGGGGATTCAGAAACACCTTGCATTGTAGCTAAAACCAACGTTGAAGAAACCAAGTCAGAAGATGCAGAGAAAGTGAAGAAAGGGAGCATGCTAACACAAAACACTGAGTGTTTTTGCTGTGGAGAAAATCATTCTATATTCAAATGCCAAAAGCTACTGGAATTGACTGTGGAGGAGAAGAGAAAATGCATACAAGAAAATAGGCTGTGTTTTGCATGCCTGAGAAAGGGACATGTCTCCAGAGACTGCAAGAACAGAGCCATGTGTGGCATATGCAAAAGGGGTCATCCAACTCCTTTGCATGAAGAGCGTTCCTCAGCGGACAAACCCTACACACACAGCAGGTTTGAAGGAAATACATCCTCACTATCATGTTGTGTGAATGGAGGTGAAGGTGGGAGCACATCAATGATCGTGCCAGTGTGGATTTCATCATCTAACACTCCTAATTCTGAAACTCTGGTGTATGCTCTATTGGACACCCAAAGCAGTCACACCTTCGTAGAACAGGAGGTTTGTGAGAAGCTGGAAACAGAGATGGAGCCGGTAAAACTAAAATTATCGACTATGATGGGAAAAGACTCAATTGTAAAGAGTCAGAGAGTTTGTAGACTCAAAGTCAGAGGGTTCACCTCAAATACATCCATTGATCTGCCTCCAGCTTATACAAGGGATTTCATTCCACTGGAACGTGCGCACATTCCAACCTGCAAGACAGCCATGAAATAGAAACACCTTGCAGATATAGCTCAAGAGATGCCTCCACTTATAGATTGCGGTGTTGGATTACTGATTGGCTATGACTGCTCCAGAGCACAGGCCCCAAGGAAAATCATCACTGGTGGCGATTACGAGCCCTATGCCATTAAGACTGACCTTGGATGGAGCATCGTAGGAAGTGCATCACAGCGTGTGAATTCTCAAGATGTGACTGGACTTTGTCATTGGGTATCAGTCAGAGAGGTGCCGCCTGTAACGCCATCAGCGGTTATCAGCTGGAGTCCGATTTCGCGGACACCAAGCCAGGGGACAAAAGTATATCACAAGATGATATTCGCTTTCTGCAGATCCTAAAGGAAGGAATCCAGCAAAACAAGCAGGGTCATCTAGAAATGCCTTTTCCATTTAAAGCACGACCTCTACTCCCAGACAACAAAAGGCTGGCTTTGATCCGGCTAAAGCACCTTAAAAGGAAACTGGAAAGAGATCCCAAACTCAAGGCCGACTATCTGAAGTTTATGGATGGCGTCTTCAAAGATGGCGACGCAGAGAAAGCAGAAATACAACCAGAACCAGGCAAGGTCTGGTATATCCCACACCATGGGGTTTACCATCCTCGGAAACCAGATAAAATAAGAGTTGTTTTCGATTGTTCTGCAAAGTACGAAGGCACCTCCCTAAACGATCACCTGCTAACAGGACCGGATCTCACAAATGGCCTAACTGCAGTGCTCTGCCGGTTTCGTAAGCATGCCGTCGCCGTCATGTGCGATGTGGAAAAAATGTTCCACAGGTTCCATGTCCACAAAGAAGACAGGGACTACTTTCGGTTTCTCTGGTGTGAAAATGGGGATACAGACTCAGAACCCACAGCATACCGAATGAAGGTCCATCTTTTCGGAGCATCATCTTCCCCTGGCTGCGCCAATTATGGTCTGAAGCATCTTGCCAATCAGAATCAAATACAGTACCCCTCTGCAGCTAGCTTCATCAGAAAGAACTTCTATGTAGACGACGGCATCATAAGCTTGGAGTCTGTCGATGAGGCAGTTAAGTTGGTGAAGGAAGCCCAAGTTGTGTGTGCCAAAGGGAATCTACACCTTCACAAATTCCTTTCCAACAACCGGGAAGTTCTAGACTCCATCTGTGCTTCAGAATGTGCTGCAGAGGTAAAAAATGTGGACCTCAACCACGATGAACTTCCAGCACAGAGAGTGCTAGGAATACGATGGAACGTTGAAAGTGACAGCTTCTCCTTCAAAGTGTCACTCGATGAGAAACCAGCAACTCGCCGTGGGATACTCGCAGTTGTGGCCTCTCTGTATGACCCATTGGGGTTTCTAGCTCCATTCATCCTAGAGGGAAAGAGGGTTTTGCAAGAGATGTGTCAGAAAGGAACCGGGTGGGATGAACCACTGCCAAGCGAATTGAAGCTAAGGTGGGAAAGTTGGATGAATGATCTGGAAAATCTTGAGAAGATTCAGATCCCAAGATGCTTCACACCTAAACACTTTGGTGAGATACTGAGTGTCGAGCTTCATCACTTTTCTGATGTGAGCAGTCAGGGGTACGGACAGTGCTCATATGTCAGGTTGGTGGGTAAAGAGAACATACACTGCGCCTTTGTCGCAAGGCGAGAGTCGCACCAACAAAAATAGTTACTATCCCAAGACTGGAGCTTACGGCTGCAGTGACCTCTGCTGCGGTGAGTAGCATGCTAAAGGAGGAGCTGGATCTAAAAGTGGACAAAGAATACTTTTGGACAGATTCGCAAGTTGTCCTGGGTTATATAAACAACGAAGCTCGAAGATTTCATGTCTTTGTCGCAAACCGTGTTCAGAGGATTCGGGAAGCTACCAACCCAGGACAGTGGTTCTATGTTGAAACAGGAGAAAACCCAGCTGACCACGCTTCGAGAGGCCTCAAGGTGGCAGACCTCATCAGCTCAAATTGGATCACAGGTCCCAAGTTTCTATGGGAAAGAGAGATCGTTGCACATCAGGGTACTACAGAGTTGCTGGTGGGAGACCCTGAGGTAAAGGTTACTCAAGTTCTCAAAACAGATGTTGCAGTGCAATGTGACTTTCAAGAGCAACTGTCAAGGTTCTCAAGATGGACCACAGCAGTCAATGTCATTGCTCGCATTCAACGATTGGCTAAGAGGTCCAAGGCCACTGAGCCTTTAAATGTGGAGGAAAGAAAGCAAGCTGCACTGACGCTCATCAAGCTTGCACAACAAGATGCCTTTCAAGAAGAGTTGAACACGCTCAGCCAGAAATCAGGAAGGCTTCCTCGCAACCATCAACTCTATCAGCTTGATCCATTCATCCAAAATGGCGTAATGAGAGTGGGAGGGCGAATGAGGAAAGCGTCGGGATCACTGGAGTTGAGACACCCAATAATACTCCCTAAGGATGGTGCAGTCACACGCCTCCTCCTTACACACCACCGCAACATGACACAACACCAAGGCAGAGGTTATACTCTGAATGAACTGAGAGCCAACGGCTACTGGATTGTTGGTGGAAGTAAAGTAGTAGCCCAGTTCATCAGGTGATGTATCTTGTGTAGGAGAGCTAGAGCACCACCAGAAGAGCAGCGGATGGCGGACCTACCTAGCGACCGTACAGATCCCTCACCACCGTTCACATACTGCGTATGGACTGTTTTGGCCCCTTTCATACTCAGCAGGGCCGCAAAGAATACAAACGGTATGGTCTTCTCTTCACGTGCCTATGTTCCAGAGCAGTCCACATAGAGATGTTGGACGACATGACAACTGACGCGTTCATTGATGCCTTACGGTGCTTCATAGCTATCCGCGGCGCTGTGCGACACATCAGATCGGATCAGGGTTCTAACTTCGTGGGAGCAAAAAATGAAATTGCAAAAGCCCTGAAGGAAGTCAACAAAGACAGAGTAGCTGCATACCTGGCAGATAGGCAGTGTGACTTCCTCATGAATGTGCCAGGCTCAAGTCATGCTGGAGGAGTATGGGAGTGGCAGATCAGGACAGTCAGAGGTGTACTGACCACAGTCCTTGCTCACAGTGTGGGAAGATTGGATGACGCCTCTTTAAGAACCTTCTTTTACGAAGCCATGTCCATTGTAAATGGCCGCCCACTCACTGTCGACAACATCAGCGATCCTACAAGTCTGGAGCCGCTAACTCCAAATCATCTGATCACCATGAAGTCATCTGTTCCACTTTCTCCACCAGGCAAGTTTGTTAAGGAGGATTTGTATACCAGAAAACGCTGGGGAAGAGTTCAATATCTGTCCGAACAATTTTGGAACAGATGGAGAAAGGAATATCTGGCCAACATTACTCTCAGGCAGCGATGGCATGTTCCAAGACGGAACATGAAAGTTGGTGATATCGTGATAGTCAAAGAAGAGGACATACCCCGCAATGAATGGAAACTTGCCAGGGTTCTTAAAGCACATGAGGATGATGATGGGCTGGTGCGGAAGGTTTCAATACAGATTGGGGTGCAGCAGTTGGGGAAAAAGGGTGAACGCCTCAACAAGCCATCCGTTATTGAAAGACCGATTCAGAAGTTAGTTGTTCTAGTGGAGTGCAGTTAGGAAGCTAACTTTCTAGAATAGCTAGAAACGTATATATTTCCTCGTTAGGCTAAGGGAATATTAAAGTTGATGTAGCCTCAGTTATGTAAATGATATTAATTGTTCAAATATGTAAATTATATTGTGAACTTGCACTGTTCTATATGCGAGTTAAGGAAAAGACAAACAAGATAAAAGAGTTGAAAATTACCATTTGATGAAGATCATATAGTATATGTATTAACATCTGCATATGTGTTTGAAGGTAATTTTGGTGGGAGTGTAGCTGACGCTCAAAGGTCCCTTATTATTGTTTTGTCCTTTTTTGAAGAGTATTTAATGTATGCTTGAACATTGGTTTATTTTGTAAAAATGATAAGAGTTATCTTTCCGGAAGTCATGTGACCTCTTGCCCCGGATGTTTATATTGTGTTTGGAGAGAGTAAAAGGGCGGTAAAAGTGTCAACGATGTGATAACGATAATTCTACTGCTGGTCTACTAGGCAAACACGTTTTCACGGTGTTTCATGAATGTGCAAAGAAGAGAATAAACGTCATTGTGGACATCAGTTCGATGCGTAATGTTATTTCAAGACCAGAGTAGTTACATCCTTCAGTAACTTTTTGAGAGAATTAAGCATACATCCGTCAAATGTTGAAAACGGCATGTTTCAATGAAAAAGCCTCAAAATCACAAACTGCCATAGAGAGTCAGATTCTAAACGAAATCTACTAAAACAAAGTACTTCATTTTCTAGATTTCATCTTTATACCCAAAATGTATCCTTCAGTAACTTTTTGAGAGAATTAAGCATACATCCGTCAAATGTTGAAAACGGCATGTTTCACTGAAATAGCCTCAAAATCACAAACTGCCATTAAGAGTCACATTCTTAACAAAAATCTACTAACACAAAGTACTTCATTTATAAGTTTTATCTTTTATACCCAAAATGTATCTTTCAGTAACTTTTTGAGAGAATTAAGCATAAATCCGTCAACTGTTGAAAGCGGCATGTTTCACTGAAATAGCCTCAAAATCACAAACTGGCATAGAGAGTCAGATTCTAAACGAAATCTACTAAAACAAAGTACATCATTATCGAGTGTTCAGCTGTTAAACAAAAAAATGTATCCTTCAGTAACTTTTTGAGAGAATTAAGCATACATCTGTCAAATGTTCAAAACGGCATGTTTCACTGAAATAGCCTCAAAATCACAAACTGCCATATAGAGTCAAATTCTAAATGAAATCTACTAAAACAAAGTACTTCATTTTCTAGTGTTCAGCTTTTATCCACAAAAGTGTATCTTTCAGTAACCTTTTGAGATAATTAAGCATAAATCTGTCAAATTTTGAAAAAGGGATTGTTTCACTGAAAAAGCCTCAAAATCACAAACTGCCATTAAGAGTCACATTCTTAACAAAAATCTACTAACATAAAGTACTTCATTTCTAAGCTTTCATCTTTTATACCCAAAATGTATCCTTCAGTAACTTTTTGAGAGAATTAAGCATACATCCGTCAAATGTTGAAAACGGCATGTTTCACTGAAATAGCCTCAAAATCACAAACTGCCATATAGAGTCAGATTCTAAACGAAATCTACTAAAACAAAGTACTTAATTTTCTAGATTTCATCTTGTATACAAAAAAGTGTATCTTTCAGTAACCTTTTGATAGAATTAAGCATAAATCCGTCAAATGTTCAAAACGGCATGTTTCACTGAAATAGCCTCAGTAGTAGTAATGACAGGTGGACACTCCCCCAATTATGCAAATTAGCTAAGTCCGTCTCCCATTGGCCAATGAGCTAAGTCCCGCCTCCCATGTCCCGCCTCCCATTCTTTGATGTATGTGTTATCAGATTGGCGTGAAAGGCCCCCCGGCGTAATTCTTTGAAGTATCGATTAAGATAGTTAAGGTATTTGACCCCTGACCCTGAGAGTGGAGTAATTATCCTGTAATCAGATTAGCGTGAAAGGCCCCCGGCGTAGTTCTTTGTTGTATTGATTCGGATTAATAAGAGTTCATCTTCAGATAGTTAAGGTATTTGACCCCTGCCCCTGAGAGTGGAGTAATTAGACTGCAATCAGATATGTTTAAAATCCCCCAGGCACCCCCTTTGTTGTATAGGTCTTTTTGATGTATTGATTAAGATAGTTAAGGTATTTGACCCTTGCCCCGAGAGTGGAGTAATTAGATTGCAATCAGATATGATTGAAATGCCCCAGGCAGTCCCTTTGTTGTATAGGTCTTTTGATGTATTGAATAAGATAGTCTCTTTGACCCCTGCCCCTCAGAGCCCTTTGTTGTCTAATCTAATTAGCCTTTGATGCTTGCCCTTTGATGTGATGTGTAATTTCACATTGATGAAAGCCTCTGATGTTAATCTCTGTATAAATGAGCCTCCTGAGGCTATGGCCAGTGTATAGAGATATGCTCAAAACTAAAATTAAAAAAGACAGACAATTCAGCTTACCAAGTCCTAGAAATTCGATTTTCCTGTGAATCGGACTATAGTATAAACTGACATCAGAGTCAATTTTTTTGAAGCAGGACTCGAGTTCCTCCATGAGCTGAGTTATGCTACTATAGTAAAGCTCTAAACATATGAAGCTTTAACTTGCTAGTCGGGGATATGTCAGGGAGTTTTGGTTTCTTTATCCACTCAAACCATGCTACTTCCGAAGGTAATTTATACCAGGTGTGTGGGTATGACATTTCTGTCAGGGCAACCTGCCACAAACCATCCAAGTGTAAAGGTTGTGCCAGGTTCACCTGATAACTAGAACCTTTATTGTTTTGAAATACATCAAGGCTGGCATTAGACGGCAGCGTAATATAGAACCCTTCATTTATCTCCATGGCTGTAATGAAGGACTGAGCGTTGATTCTGTTTGCTTTTATACATCTTTGATTTCGTCTGCATCAACCCAGCTGTTGAATTTTTCGGGCCAATTATGCCAAGATACAAACATTTGTTTTTTCCCTCTCACCACACGCCTTTTTAGAATTTTCTCGACTTGAAAAGCCGTGTCATTGGCTATCTTCACTTTTTGTAACTCTTTCTCATAAAAAGTCCCCTTGATCTCTTCTCCATCATAATCTTTGAGCTTGTAAACAGGTGGCTGCCGAGGTAAGCCTTCAGACACCGTAAATAGTTCGTCAGTATAACTCTGCTCATATTTTTTATCAAATACCCCTCTCAATTTGGATATCCTTACAAGTTCGCCCTCCTTAAAGTTAATTTTGGCAGCAGCTTTTTTACGTTGGCTAGAGGGGGTATACAGGTTCCGAAACACTTGAGCAGCATTTTCCTTTGTCACCTGCATTGGCGTCATTTTAATACTTCGGTGATAACTATTATTGTAACTTTCAATTAGTAAGACGTCTATATATCTATGAGTGTTTTTAGCTGTAAAATACCTCCACATTTTAGTTTTCAGCGTACGGTTAAATCTCTCTACCACACATGCCTTCATGTCACTGGCTGTTGCATAATGTGCAATACCTCTTTTCTTCAACAAGTTTTGAAAAACTTTATTAAAGAACTCTTTCCCCGCGTCTGTTTGTATCTTTTTAGTAATCTCACTGTGTGTTAAAATGGTATCAAAGGCCTTGGTAACCTCAATACCCGACTTCTTTTTTAATGCTTGAGCATAGGCTTTTTTCGAAAATACATCTACGACTGTTAACAAATAATTAAAACCATCATTATATTCGGACAGCGACTGCATATCGCAGAGATCTGCTTGAAATTGTTGTAGCGGTCTGAGTACAAAAACTCTGTTTCTTACAAAATGCACCCGAGCCGGCTTATGCAAAGTATATGCATCCTGCTCAGATAAATATTCTCTGACTTTCTCTACATTTACCCATTTCATTCTGTACAGCTCTATGGAGTTTATCCACACCTCCTAAACTCCCTGGATTAGATGGAGTGTAATACACCCTATGCATAACACGTTTCTCAGACATGTTTCCTGTTACAGCCCGATGACGTAATGAGTACAACAGTTTTTCTTACAATGCATTGTATTGATATGTGTATACAACATTTCTCCAAGCAGAGAATAATAAAAGGAAGGACACACTATATCAAGTAAAATAAAAATAAAAAATAAAACATACTTTAACGAAAAAGTATCAAAAAAAAAAAAAACCTCTTCCTAATGCTGCCAGAAGGCCCAAGCTGCTCTTGTAATCTTCAGTTGGGTCTTGTCGTTCTCTACAAGCTGTTCGTATAGCTTCTCGATTTTAGCCTCAAAGAGTCTGGTGCTTCTGAGATTGTGCAGAATCGCCTCGGTAGCTCCAAAGACTCTCCTCTCCGACACATGAAGGTGGTTCTGGTGCAGAGCGTCCCGAATGGCTGGAATGAAACGAACGGTCCACAGTCTCTTTACCACTTCATCATAGTTTCGATCCAGATAGTATTCACCAGTAGGGAATAAACACTCGTGCTGCATCTGACTGGGGTGATCGACTTGACATCCGTAACATTTTTCCTTTCTGTAAAGGTACACGACTCTATCCAACAGATGAACTACAACTGCTTTTACCGTATTCAGGAATGCCGATGTCCTAGCACGTTCTGTAGCATCACCCTCGGGAGCACAAGGAAAGCATGGCGAATCAATGCCTACTGCTGTTGATTCCTCTGGAGAGTCGAGAGTAGATGGAGGTTGATACATATTCAACCATCCTGTAATATCAATGCCAGCCATAGCACTGTCCAGATCTGGTGTCCAAATTGTAGGTGAGGATGGAGGTCCTCCAGGCGTTTGCTCCAGGCTGCAGCTCGCGGGGAGAGACTTGGTTTTTCTCAGATCCATGGCTGCTGCTCTCTAAAATGTCCTTGAAGGGTTCTCATTTTTAAATGATATGGTGAGGAAAGGTGGGGCTTGTTATGTTGAGTGGTAGGCGGAGCCCATTGGAGTAAAGTGAGAGTCTTATGCAGTCAAACCGGGGGAGAAATCCTGCTCCTTCCTTCAGCCTTCCTTACAGAGCCAACACACATGACCAGAAAGAGGCTGTACTCTGAACCCAGCTCCGATGCTGCATTCGTTTCTTGACTGGCGCTTCAGACGGTTGACTTGGTAAGCTGAATTGTCTGTCTTTTTTCATTTTAGTTTTGAGCATATCTCTATACACTGGCCATAGCCTCAGGAGGCTCATTTATACAGAGATTAACATCAGAGGCTTTCATCAATGTGAAATTACACATCACATCAAAGGGCAAGCATCAAAGGCTAATTCGATTAGACAACAAAGGGCTCTGAGGGGCAGGGGTCAAATAGACTATCTTATTCAATACATCAAAAGACATATACAACAAAGGGACTGCCTGGGGCATTTCAATCATATCTGATTGCAATCTAATTACTCCACTCTCGGGGCAAGGGTCAAATACCTTAACTATCTTAATCAATACATCAAAAATACCTATACAACAAAGGGGGTGCCTGGGGGATTTTAAACATATCTGATTGCAGTCTAATTACTCCACTCTCAGGGGCAGGGGTCAAATACCTTAACTATCTTAATCAATACAACAAAGAACTACGCCGGGGGCCTTTCACGCTAATCTGATTACAGGATAATTACTCCACTCTCAGGGTCAGGGGTCAAATACCTTAACTATCTTAATCGATACATCACAGAATTACGCCGGGGGCCTTTCACGCTAATCTGATTACAGGATAATTACTCCACTCTCAGGGTTAGGGGTCAAACACCTTAACTATCTTAATCGATACATCAAAGATTTACGCCGGGGGGCCTTTCACGCCAATCTGATAACACACACATCAAAGAATAGAAGGCGGGACATGGGAGGCGGGACTTAGCTCATTGGCGAATGGGAGACTGACTTAGCTCATTTGCATAATTGGGGGCGTATCCACCTGTCACTTTTTCATGCATACTAATGAGACGAAAGGGGCATCATTACTACTACTAGCCTCAAAATCACAAACTGCCATATACATGTAGAGTCAGATTCTAAACAGAAACTACTAAAACAAAGTACTTCATTTTCTAGTTTTCATCTTTTAAACACAAAAGTGTATCTTTCAGTAACTTTTTGAGAGAATTAAGCATAAATCCGTCAAATGTTCAAAAAGGCCTTGTTTCACTGAAATAGCCTAGAAATCACAAACTGCCATATATAGTCAGATTCTAAACGAAATCTACTAAAACAGAGTACTTCATTATCGAGTGTTCTGCTTTTAAACACAAAAGTGTATCTTTCAGTAACCTTTTGAGAGAATTAAGCATAAATCCGTCAAATGTTAAAAACGGCATGTTTCACTGAAATAGCCTCAACATCACAAACTGCCATATATATGTAGAGTCAGATTCTAAACGGAATCTACTAAAACAAAGTACTTCATTTTCTTGTGTTCTGCTTTTAAACACAAAAGTGTATCTTTCAGTAACTTTTTGAGAGAATTAAGCATAAATCCGTCAAATGTTCAAAAAGGCCTTGTTTCACTGAAATAGCCTAGAAATCACAAACTGCCATATATAGTCACATTCTAAACGAAATCTACTAAAACAAAGTACTTCATTTTCTAGTTTTCATCTTTCAAACACAAACATGTATCTTTCAGTAACTTTCTGAGAGAATATAGCATTAATCTTTCAAATGTTCAAATCGGCCATGTTTCACTGACATAGCCTCGAAATCACAAACTGCTATTACAGTTTTTCTCGATTGCTAACACACATTTTTTTTATATTGCTCAGTTTCTCAGAACACTAAACACAATTCACAAAATCACATACCCAAAGTGCAAAACACCTAATTTCTCCTGCTAAATTAATAACTGCCCTCAAAACTACATAAACACTTACCAAAAGCAAACTTTTGCACCAAATATAACACACTTCATTCATAATACTAGATGGTTTGACCACCCAACTACACACTGCTGAGCATAATCGAAAGCACTTTCATCTTTTATGGGCTATGCTCTGTACATAGAGGTTTCTGCTTGAGTATACAGAAATACAGTAAATGAAGAAATACAAATGAGTTGTTGAAAAAAAAAAATCACATTTTATTCAAAAATAACATTGTGCAACATGCATCTCAGCACATAGTTACTATGCTTCGGATCTCTCTAAGTGTGATGCATTGTTTGCCAAAACCAAGTTTGTAGCTGCTGTTTCCTGTGCCTCATTGGAAATCCTTAGCCTTCCACCTGCGCCTCTTTGTTTCTCAGTCCTTCAGATAAACAACAAAGATATAGTGGTTGGTCAGTGTGTGTTACCACAGTAAATTGTGCAGGATTTGTGTACAGTTGTAGTATGCAATATGCTAACAATTAAATTATAGTAATGAAGTAAATACGTTTCACACAACAGATATAAGCACTGATATATCATGATTATGCAAGGCGAAAAACTGGTAACTAACCTGTTTTCAAGTCTAAGTGTCCGGATTACAGAGGCAACAGTAAATCGGCTTAGATTAGGCTGAACCCTCTGTCCAGCCTCTCTCATCGTTTAAGGCCCTGTCACACTGTCCCGAAATTGACACCCGATGGACACACGATAAAGGAAATGTTCAAATTCGGCTGTGATCGTAGCAACATCGGGCCATTCGTGAGGGCATCTAAGCCATCGTATGTCCGCCGGTGGAGTTTCTCAGGCTCCGGCAGCAACTTCGTGAGCGGCAACTTCGTAAGGCACTCGTGAGGGCATCTTGTCAAATCGTGTCATCTTCGTGTTATCATCAGTGCATTCACACTCACTCTGATCGGGGCGAATGCCCGATGGCACCGATGATAACAAGATGCCCTCACGATGGCCTTACGAAGGGCAAAATTGACACACGAATTCAACACGAAAATGAACCTTCGCAAGGTCCTTCGGCAATTTTTTGGCATGCCAAAGATTTTGCCTCCGCTCACGAAGTTGCTGCCGGAGCCTGAGAAACTCCACCAGCGATCATACGATGGCCCGATGTTGCTACGATCACAGCCGAATGTGAACATTTCCTTTATCATGTGTCCATCGGGTTGTTTTATTGCACAACAAAATCATGTAAATATATTATGTAAATAACCCAATTTGTGTTCTGTGAAACTAAAAAGGATATAATATATTATTTTGAAGGACAGTTGACAGGAAATTGTTGTTGTTATGGAAACAACATTACGGAGAAAACGTAATATTTTCTACATATAAAGACGGATAAAGTAAAGAACAAAGTCTGAAGATATCAGTACAGTATCATAGTACTGTAACATAATTGTTTTTGGTACTTTCATTGCAGTTGTATGTCTTAAATGTAATGTAAATGTTGCCTTCGTGTGTGGTTCGGGGCCATCTTCGTGCGAAATTCACAATTCCATATTCGTGTGTCCATCGGGTGTCAATTTCGGGACAGTGTGACAGGGCCTTAAACCATGGTTGATAACATTTCATTTCATTAGAGAGTATACTTCTTTCTCCATGTCCTCTCCCTCCAGTTCTACCTCTACCTCTCATTATTCCTCCTCTCACTCTCACCCCACCTCTTCCTCTTCCTCTTGCTTCCATGTTGGCTTTCATTGTTGCTGTAAAAAAGTACTCACCTGTGGTCTTTTCATAGTGCTAACATCCTGATTGATGAGCCAACAAGTATGCTACCAGGTGTTTGGTCAGGTGAAACGTGTTTCTTGATCATTGGTCCATGTGTGAGGCATTTTGAATATCAGTGTTTTAAAGCTGCTAACACGTGACTTTATGTCAGATTCCTGTGTCTTATGTGAAGAAACGTGTGCAGTGGTTTGCAAAAAGTGCCATGTTCATTTGCAAATTGTGTGAAAAGCTGAAAACGTGTTTGGAGTTTTGGAGATTTGAGCCGATGTTTTGCTCTTTGAGTGTCAGTTAAAATAATTGTGCTTTATGTAGAATTGTAGTGTGTTAGCAATCGAGAAAAACTGTAAGAGTCACATTCTTAACACAAATCTACTAACACAAAGTACCTCATTTTCTAGTTTTCATCTTTTATACACAAAAATGTTTCATTCAGTAACTTTTTGAGAGAATTAAGCACAAATCTGTCAAATGTTCAAACCGGCTGGAAGAAAACTAAAACTAAACTGGAGAAGACTTTGCGCAGCGGGGCGTCTCTCCAATCATAAATACAAGATCTTTGCGGGAAATTAACAACTCGGGACAGAAATACATTTTGTGACATTGCAGAAGCTTATAGAAATTATGCCACACTAAAGGCCTTCCAACAACAAGTGTGAAAAAAAGAAAATTCAACGGGCAGTGTATTTTTCTAACATTTGTGAATGTTTTGGAACTATCAATATTATCCTATTGTACCAAATCCTACTGGTTAACTAAATAGTATGTACTCCTGTGGCCCTTATTTCAGTGAAGGAAAATATTTTTGCTGCAAACATGCTCAGAACATTTAGAAAAAAGTAATCCAAGGAATTTGTAACAGACATGTTAAAACAATGTTAAAACAAAACAACTGATTAAAGGACCACTATAAAGGACCACTATAAAGAGGGAGAAATAACAAATGTAAATGTATAAGTCAGAATGCTGAATCTTTATACCAGCAGCAAATTACTCAGACCTACTAATTGACCTATCAGAATGTATTGAGTCTATGTAGGTTTACTGCTTGGCTCAGATCCACCAATATCAGCAAGATCTCACCTCTATTAACTCCTGAAGAACCAGGTTCAATTAACTGCTGTTTCAATTCAGACAACCCGCTAAATCTGTTTAAGCGATCCCGAAGGATTTTGATATCAGTAATGAGGTGTGGCCCTACCTAAGTGTGAGTGTGGCAGTGTGCATTTCTTACCTTTCAAGCAGTAGAGGAGAGCACAGATGTATTTTAAGTTACCCCAATCCAAAGGGTGGGATCAGTTTATTTGAAAAAAAATGGTCAACACTTGTACAGGGTTTTTACCTTCTCTCGTTACAACATGACAATAATATAAAACATATATCATTTTAGTCATATAGTCATTATCTAATCTGAAACCTTAATTCATAGTTTAGACATTAAGGTCTTCCGACATAATCCAAAGGAATCTCCTCACGGATCGGTGGGACTAACATTCACACCTATAGCCTGACAACATTCAGAGGCAGTTCCTCGTAAATGGTCAGTGGGATCTAACAGTTTCAAACGTTCATCCAACAATTCACTCAGCATTCAATAAACAGAAATGTAAGCAATATTTATCAAGTTTGAGAGAACCTTACCGAGGCAAAACCCAGCTCTCCAGGGAGAGAGCTTACCGGGAGAGAGCATACCATGGGAACCCCCCTCTCTCGAGTTTGCTCCCTCTCTGCTAGTGTTTTTATGCTCGAAATAGGACACAAAAACCTAAAGATACCTCCTATTACCCATATTTGTGGAAACGGGACTAGTCCATACACATTATATGGCTATGGCATAAGACACACCTTCCCATGTTTGTGTAAAAAGGTCATGACCTCTAGTGTGCAGGACTGGAAAATATTATTCTCGGTTATGGCATAAACACCTTTTTGGGACCTTAGTATTTCTCCAAAAAGTCAGGAGCCCACCTCCCTGTGTACTGCTTTCTCTTATCAGTGACACCCATAAACCATAGGCCTTACACTCAACTTAACAAACCACTTGTGTTTTGTTTATACTGTAAATATAGAACATTATAAAATATGAAGCATTTTCATTGTGGGTTATACAAGAATATAATTGATTATATTTGATTATAACTAACTTTCGTTTTAATTATTCATGTCACGATCTGTCTGTGTTGCGTTTTTGTCATGTCTAGTTCTGTCTTTGGTTTCCTGTCTCTGTGTTCCCCCTCCCATCTTGTCTGTTACTGCTGATTGTGTGCACCCCTGCCTCCCAATTCCCAACCTGACACCATACGTCTCGGTGTGTTCTGTCTGGAGTCAGCCCCTGCTTCTTCCCCATTTCCTGCTCCTGTCCAGGATCCGTTCTCGGATACTCGTCTGTCTTTTGGAGGTCCACTTAGCCTCCAAAAGGCTCCTAAGAGAAGGAGTCGTAAGTCCAGGCTAGCAGCCCGAGCCCCAGAAGCCATGCTTTGGGCTCCAGTACAGGCCCCAGCAGTCATGGTTCCGGCTCCAGTACCGGCCCCAGCAGCAATGGTCCCGGCCCCAGCAACCATGGTTCAGGCCCTGGTTCCGGCCCCAGCAGCCATGGTCCCAGCCCCAGCAGCCATGGTACCGACTCCGGTTTCAGTTTCAGTTCTGGCTCTTCGGCGGACGCCAGCACCCTGTGTCCTGTCGGCGTACTGGCCGACTCCGGCTCCTCGTCACCTGTTGGCTCTCCGGCCGACGCCAGCTCCTCGTGTCCTGTCGGCGTACCGGCCGACTCCAGCTCCCTGTGTCCTTTCGGTGTACCAGCCGACTCCAGCTCCCCGTCTCCGGTTGGCTCTACGGCCGACGCCAACCCCCCGTGTCCTGCCAGCGTACCGACCGACACAAGTCCCCTCTCGAGTCCCTTCCCAAGTCCCTTCTCAAGTCCCCTCTCAAGTCCTCTCTCGAGTCTCCTCTCGAGTCACCTCTCGAGTCCCCTGTCAAGTTCCTTCTCAGGTCCCCTCTCGAGTCCCCTCTCAAGTCACATCTCGAGTCCCCTCTCGAGTCCCCTCTCAAGTCCCCTCTCGAGTCCCCTCTCAAGTCACCTCTCGAGTCCCCTCTCGAGTTCCCTCTCAAGTCCCATCTCATGTCCCTTCTCTAGTCCCTACTCGAGTGCCTACTCTATGTCCTGTGCCGTTGGGAGACCCGCTGACTACTTTTCTGCCGGGGGTCCTGCCAACTCCATGTCCTGTACCGTTGGAGGTCCAGCCGACACCTGTTTCGTCGGGGGTCCTGCCAACTCTGTGTCCTGTTCCGTTGGGGGTCCCACCGTCACCTGTCTTGCCGAGGGTCCTGCCAACTCCATGTCCTGTTTCGTTGTGGGTTCCGCTGAGTGTCCTGCCAACTCTGTGTCCTGTCCTGTTGGGGGTCCCGCCGACTACTGTTCTGCCGGGGGTCCTGCCAACCCCATGTCCTGTTCCGCTGGAAGTCCTGCCAACTCCGTGCCCTGACCTGTTGGGGGTCCCGCCGACACCTGCTACGCCGGATTTCCTGCCAACACCAGATCCTCTCCTGTTGGGGGTCTTGCCGACACCTGCCCCGCCAGGTTTCCTGCCAACACCATATCCTGTCCTGTTGGGGGTCCCGCCAACACGTGCTCCACCCTCGACACTTGCTACGCTGAGGGTCCTGCCGACACCAGCCCTTGTTTCATCGGGAACACCTGTCCCGGCAACACCGGTGATTATCCCGCTGACACCAGCCCATGTTCCGTCCAGGGTCCCGTCTACGTCTGACCCGCCAGGGGTTGCACCAGCTCCTGCTCTCGATCCCAGTGCTCTGGCGATCCAGCTGACAATGGACGGGTCCCATCGCGGCCTACGCCGTCTTCCTGCCCATCCTCCGGAGCTGTCCCGGCGCTGCCTTCCTGCCCGTCCTCCGGAGCTGTCCCATCGCTGCCTTCGCCCTCGAGTTCGGCCCCCTGAGTTCGGCCCCCTGAGTTCCCCAGCCGCTGCCTTCGCCCTCATGCCCGGCCCCCTGAGTTCGCCCGCTGTGGCCTTTGCCCCTTTTTGGCCTCTGCTTTGCCCCCAGGCCGTCCGCCCGAGTCCCCCTTCTCGGCCTCTGCTTTGCCCCCGGGCAGTCCGCCCGAGTCCCCCTTCTCGGCCTCTGCTTTGCCGTCCGCCCGAGTCCACCTTCTCGGCCTCTGCTTTGGCCCCGGGCTGTCCGCCCGAGTCCCCCTTCTCGGCCTCTGCTTTGCCCCCGGGCAGTCCGCCCGAGTCCTCCTTCTCGGCCTCTGCTTTGCCGTCCGCCCGAGTCCACCTTCTCGGCCTCTGCTTTGGCCCCGGGCTGTCCGCCAGAGTCCCCCTTCTCGGCTTCTGCTTTTCCCCGGGATGTCCGTCCAAGAATTTGTTTGATTGAAAATTATTAGTTTGTGTGCATTTAAGTTCTGGTTTTTCTGTCTGTCTTTGTGATTGATGTTGTTGGAAGGTTTTTTTGTTCAGAGGGATTTTTGTGTTTTTTCCTTGCTTTATTTTACTTTGTTGCTAGTTTTGCAATAAAAGTATTTTGAATTTGAATATTCTGCATTTGGGTCCTGTGTACCTTGCCCTCCAGCCGTGACAATTCAACCTAATATGGAGATCTCAACAACGGCTACCGGCTTCGTTAGCTGATACTGATTTTGGGTAATCCTGTAATTGAGAATGACCATCTTAACGTAGATTGTTAAACAGCTAGTTTAGCCACAGTGGCTGCATTACGAGTCGTTTTGTGTAGCCATTAACAAGCCAGTTAGCTTCGTCTAAACTCTAAGTCATGACATAACAGTTTTGTTTGATATACTTTGACATAAGGAGGCTCTCACCTTTGTTTCTGCCAGCTTAATGTTTATGGACGTAACAGTTTCAGTACAGCCGCCTAGCATTGGTTAGATAGCGGTTAGTCAAAACAAAGCCTGTGATTCGCTGAATGCAAATCAATCACAAACAAACGGGCTGTCTGATTGGTGGAATCTATGACGAGAGATTGAGTTTGACTGAAAAACACTAGTAGTTTATAATGAATACAACATTAATAAACTGAAAATATCCTAATATATTATTACTGCTATTGTTTATATAATATTTTATTATTTTGTATATGTTCAAACATGATATTTGATCTTTTATTGTACATTTCTACTCCTCACGTCTGATAATATATTTCTGTCTATTTTATTTCCGTCTATTTTCTTCATTCTAAAAAACTCACAGTTCATTTACTTTTTTCTTATAAAAGTTTCATACTTCCATCTTTTCAAAGGGAATGTAAAACCTTTTATATATGTTTTATTTATTTTTGTTTATTTTCATATATATTTTTCCTAATTTTATTTTTGGTGGCTTTTTCTTCAAGCACTGTCGGTCTGTATATGGTTTTAATGTTGTGTAATGTCAAGGAATGTATTTGTTACATTCACAAGTAGAGATAGAAGAGAGTGTTGAAACTATTTGAAAAAAACACAGACACTCAGGAAAAATAATTACATTAAAATGTTATTATTAAGATTGTTATTTCATTAAATTGCATCTATACTATACAAACATTCACAATATTTTGTGAGAGAAGGGAATTGTTAGACAACAAGTTTACATTAACTTTCTATATATTTTGTCCATGAAAAAACACAGAATAAAAAAAGTATTCATACTCAACACCATTATAATTTCTAAATCTATCATTTACAAATTCACTTTAAAAAAGAATCATATGAAGACAATGTCAATATTATTAATTTTGTTTTCATATCAGTATGAAGACACAAAACGTGGCAGCTATATAACAATTTGGCAGGCTATTGTTTTTTTCCAATATTCAATATTTAATAATAAATGCATACATATTTGTCTTCTTGTCTTCCCTTTTGTTATGGAATTCATTGTGAACAAACACGTACTGTATCTCAGCTGACATGACATGTTCAAAATGTCACACTTCCATCAAAGATACTGTACACAAACACAAAAAACCCTTACAAATGAACACTCAATAACTACCATGATAAACATATGCACCACGATGTTGGCTCTAATATCACATACACACCGCTCTCTCACACGCAAACAATTCTGTCTATGGGGGAAAAAAGAACAATGTACCTGCTCACATGTGTATAAAACACTCAGTATGGTGCTGGATTGTGTATTGGCTGCAGTGCCCAACCTCATCTGGGTTTTTAATGTATTTTTGTGCTATTTGTGCTATGTGTGCTACCTCTGGAAAACAGTAGAAAACTATGAAGTAATTTTGTGTCTCTGTGTAGTTGTTTGATAATAATAAACAACTACTAATAATAGATAACATTTCTATTTCGTGTTTCAAGGGACCCAAGGCCGCTTTACACGGTGAACAAACAAACAAACAAAAGGGGCAAATCATAACGTAAACAATTAAATAAATAGCAGTAGGAGTGGAAGCAGGGGGACTGTGATGGGTTAGGGGTCAATGGCCATGGTGAACCGGGGAGTTTTTAATGATGACTTGAAGATGGCCAGGGAAGCAGCATTGCGGATCTCTGCAGGATGTACATTCCAGATGGTGGGGGCCGCAACACTGAACGCCCTGTCGCCAGCGGGTGAATGGAGAGACTTGTAAGTGAGAAGGAGTGTTTTGAACTGAATCCGGGACTTGACCGGCAGCCAGTGAAAATGGAGGAGGGTGGGGATCACCCCCACCCTCCTCCATCTTCACTGGCTGCCGGTCAAGTGTTGCCAGGGCTTGGTGCAGGTGAGAAGCCTGGCGGCAGAGTTCTGGACGTATTGGAGCCTCTCCAGGGCTTTGCTGGGAACCCCGGACAGGACACCATTGCAATAGTCGAGGCGGGAGGTGATGAAAGCGTGTATTAGCGTTTCTGCCACAGAGTCAGAGAGTGAAGGCCGGAGTCTGGAAATATTTTTGAGGTGGTAGAAAGCCGATTTGGTGACAGATTTGATGTGCGCCTGGAAGGAGAGGGTGGTGTCCAGGATTACTCCTAGGTTGCGGACTTCAGTGGATGGAGAGATGGAGCACCCGTCAGGAGCAGGTCTCCAACCTTCCGGAGCTGCGCCTTGGGAGCCACAATCATGAGCTCTGTTTTATTGCTGTTTAGTTTGAGCAGGTTTGATGACATCCAGTTTTTTATGTCCTGTAGGCAGTTGACAAGGGATTTAGGGGGGACCTGAGTGGACGGTTTGGTGCAGAGATAGAGCTGTGTGTCATCAGCGTATGAATGAAAGCTGAGACCAAGTGGGAGCATGTAAATGGTGAAGAGGAGGGGTCCAAGCACAGAGCCTTGAGGTACACCTTTTGATGTACTATTAACAAGGGTTTCGAGGGAGTTGGTCTTATCTGTAATTAGGATCTGAAAGTAGTAAAACAAATTCTGGGCTTCCTGACTAGAATATTTGGTCAAGGCATAATTTATAGACATGTTTTACTTTTTGCTTTTTTTTAAAAGCAAAAAGTAAAACATGTCTATAAATTATGCCCACAGGGCACCATTAGACTTGTCTTGGATTTGACCGAGTCCTGTAATGATTTGGGCTGCAGGCCGACCCGGAAATATGCATTGGTGGTGTAGCCCTAAATTGTTTTTCAAGCCAAAAACAGCGCAAAGTAAGACCAGAAACAGTTGGTTAGGCTATGGGCATATTGTATTTGTGTGGACTCACTATTAGTAGCTATCTTTAAAGCAGCCTCACATAAAATACATATTGTTTTCACACACACATGTAAATAATATGTACACATGACCAAATATGTATATATGTTCAATTTTATTTTATAGTTATTTACCATTTTGTATGTGTATCTTTGATTTTATCCTTAATTGTATTAATACGTGTGAACCTGTGCTGTCCTGTTTTCCAATCTTACCCTGTTGCTGTTAAACTACTGAATTTCCCCACAGGAATTAATAAAGCTCCTACTTTTCTTATCTTATCTTATGTAATGTTTGGAAGGGTGACACCCAGATGAACGACTATGACCTGTAAACTTGTGAACATGAGCAGTTTTGGTGGTGAGTTTATTGTTGTGCTATACTTTGAGAGGAGAGGCTGTTTTTACCTTTGGACCCTGCTTTCAGCTCTGCTCACCAATGCACTTTTTGTATGAATCTAAAATGAAGCACTTCACTCAACCAATTATGAGGCAGTGTGTGCAATAGACAGGTATATGTCTCAAAAATGTACAAAACCAGAATTACTGGTACTTTCAACTGGAACTTACCAATGTCAGATAACTGGAGGTAATTTAATTATATTTTCAAATGAGTCTACTCATTACCTCTATGGAATTGTGGTCGTTTTGTCACATTATCTCCCTAATTGTATCCTCCTCTGTCAGACTACAACCCATTCCATAGTGGAGAAATCGTGTCATGTCCCTCAAATTAAATCTAAAAATGTAACATACACTTTAACTCTTTATCTTCTGAGCAGGTTTTTACTCTCCTATTTGCACAACATCTTCTGTTACCTAGCTTGGCTCTAAAACGTTTCTAATGCCACATTTAATTTTATTGGGAACACACTGCAACACTCACTCCTTCTCTTGCAAACATTGACCAACCTTGGGGACAAGAACAGGATTAAACTTGTAATATAAATCCCAGGAGTCATAGTGATTATTGATTGCTCACAGACATGTATTGAAGCAGGGAGAGTGAGTTGAGGAATGCTATAATATTTAAGTAGTATTTTTTTTTTTTTCAAAAGCTTATGGGGGGAAGCAGACAAGGCAACAGCAGAGGGATGTATGGATGACCGGATGGACGATCAGCAGCACTTCTGAGGTAGCTGGGCGGGCTTGTCGGCCAGTCTGGTAGTCTTGGTGCCAGGAGCGGCCGGCATCTCTACGTCCACGCGCTCTGACATCTTTACACAGATGATGTCCACCAGGCGCTCGAAGACCTGCTGCACATTGATGTTCTCCTTGGCGCTTGCCTCGTAGTACTCAAAGCCTGTAAAAGGAAACAGAAGGTTGAAACATTTGAGTGAATTCATGCAAATTGTTTGCAGGCTGATGTATATAAGTAGTAGTTCAAAAACTGTCAGAATCTGAATCAGTGGGAATTGACAAACTGTCTGATTTGGGTTTCATAAACATTGACCTGATACATGGGGCAAAAGCAAAGAGGGAATATAAATGTTTGTTTTCATGACGTTGACAACATATGAAAGAAAAAACGAAACGGCTTTATAATGTTATATTTAAAAGAAAAACTGGGCTAAACTGCTTATGTAAAATAAACTGGTACAGGAAAATCAGTTGAACTGGACAATTTTTTCACAGTTTTTCTGACATGCATGTGAGATTAATACTGGATAGTATAGAATTAAGAATCTCTAACTCCCCTTTCCTTGTGCAATGGCCTACACATTTAAGACTGTTTTTCTACTAAACTTGAGGTGTGGTTTTATCCATCTGAGCATCTCAAAGTGTGTTGGCTGTATTCAGATTCTTCTTCCTACTTTAAAATATCCATTTGTAACCTGGGATACCAAATGTTTGAAATGTAATCTGTTGCTGCTCACAAAACCCTTTGTTCTATCTTCCTGTACAGAGTCAAACTTTATACAGCAGACAAATGAAGCTTAGCGCAAGTTCAATAAGGAAGACCTAACACGAGTCACTTACACGTCACTCGATGGCTCCCTTCCCCCCTCATTAAATATGAGGGCGTCACCCCTCAGCAGCCAATAGCTGCACATGCTAAATTCCTTAAATGCCTGCTCTTCCTCCCTGTCAGTTGTCATTTGCAGATGACCGCATCCCGCCTCCACCCCTCTCGCCTCCAGTCTCCTCCAGGACAAAGCTAAACCTTCCCTCTTCAGACCGGTCTCACCTACTCAGCACCACCACCAGTGTCTAGACCCCGGGGATTTCATCGGAGCGGTGCTTTCCCTCCTGAATGATTATCCTGCAAACCGGGGCCTAATCGCCAAAACACCTTTACATTCTCCTGTTGTATTATCATGGCAATCATTTTATTCATATGACGTGTAAACAATAAATATGTAATTCTTACATCACGTCTCTCCAGTTTGAACTTCTTGTTTTAGTGTCTCAGCCAGCAACTTAGTTCCATGCAGTGGTGTTAAACCAGCATTGTGCATAATCCAAATACCTTTTTGGCCTTCGGCAAAAGGCAATACATTGTTATTATAAAGGTTTTCATTACCACACACCCCAGAGTGAAAGCATTTTCTACTACAGTTCACACTAGTTTAGCCGCTCTTTATTACAACACATGGATTTGTCTTCAACATATGCAATTTTAGGCAATGTAAGGGGGATCAGCTTGAGATTGGAGAATATCATGAATTGAGAAAATAATATTATATCGTTTAATAATAATAAAGCATACATTTGATGAGAAATTAAAAGCTGCTTTGTGTCCGAAATCAACCCCTCACTTATAATTTAGTTAGTTAATATTATCACAAATCAAAACTTTACATTTCCTATTTATTATAGGGCATATGATCGTTGAAAACGAGTCTGATGGATATTCTAGAATTAATAGCGATAAAAAAAACGTTTCAAATTAAAAACAGATTTTTATTAAATGTTGTATTTACAACGTTTAATACAAATCTGTTCTTAATTTGAAATGTTTTTTTTTATCAAACTAAACCCTGTTTTTGATACATTATCCTGTTTATTTTTTTTCCCTGTTGAGAAACATTGAGGGAGATTTTAAAACAAAAACTTAGTACCAGCGAATGCTAACACTTTACAGCTTGAGTAAGGTAAGTTAATATGAAACTCCCTCTTGAAGCCAAAATTGAGTACTGTTGTATAGAGTGATGCATTAACGAGTTCTAAAACACGGAAGTGAGTCAGCATTTTACTATTATGGGTTCCCTCGTCTCAGAATCAATGGGATTTCTCCATAGGATTTTGGAAAATAGCTGGAAATAAGGTCTGTGGTCGACACAAATGTAAGAAACGGATCACGTTTTGTTCTACGACATTAAATACATCAGCAGTGACCCCACTTGTAATTTTTGAAGAGTTTACGTGTCTGAAAAACGATGGTTGTTAACAAGTGGCTGAATAGGACTACAGAAGTTGTCGAGGACGTTGTACGTCACAGAGATGTTCACAAGTCTTTTTTTGCAAGTCCAAGTCAAGTCACAAGTCTTTGGTCACGAGTCCAAGTCAAGTCTCAAGTCTCTAAAAAAATTAAAGTCTCATGTCTCTTCTGGTTGTAATAAGCCTTCTATTGTCTGCTGCTATCCAGTCTGTTATACTGCACAGCTATATCTAAGAAATTCAAAGCACTTACTGTGTTATTATCACTCCTATATCTATTAGCATACAGTATCAGTACTGATTAGTTGTCACACTTTAGCTAAATGCAAACAACTTATAAGCAAAACACTTCAGAATCAGAAATCAGTATCACAAATACTTTATTAATCCCCCGCAGGGAAACTGTTAAAAGTACTTAAAAGCGGGTAATGATTAACGTTACCGACCTTTTTTATGTCATGTCAAGAGTTGGATGTCAACGCCACTCAACTCAAACAAGTGTGACAAGCAAACATTCACTCATCTTTTCAAATATTCAGTTACAAAGCTAGTAGCAAGCTAAGTTAACATTACATAGCTGATGCTGAGCTAAACATGTTTGCTAACTGTCCATATGCGTTAATGTGACTGACTCCGGGTGAGTTTTCAAGTGCCTGATGAAATTCGACGTTGTTGCGCCAGCATCCTTGATTTTGATATTACAGACTTTGCAGTGTGCGCTTCTTTTGTTGGTGCCGCCGGCGTTTTGTTAGAAGTGTTTGTAGTTGAACCTAATTACAAGCGGTACAGACGCAGGTGTGCCGCCGGTCGCCGTTGTGTTACTACGAGGTAGTAACAGAGGCGCGCACGTCTGCGTAATCAGCCCGGCTAAAGTAACTGGATGGCCTACCTGCCTGTCAGCCTTCCATCTGGGCACAAACTTATCTCGTGCCCTCATTGGTCATGTGCGCGTTCGTGTGTGTTGGAGGAGGCGGGCTCTATAAGGAAGTAGCAGCCTCTAGCAGATTATCTCCGGTTGTGTATTTTCGAGCCGGTTTCTCTCAAATGTACCTACCCCACCTTTAATACGCCAAAAATAGATAACACAATGATTGTTCACAAGTCCCAACACACGAGTCCAAGTCGAGTCTGAAGTCTTTTGGTCACGAGTCCAAGTCAAGTCTGAAGTCTCTGTGTGTGCGACTTAAGTGCGACTCGAGTCCGAGTCGCAGACTCGAGTCCCCATCTCTGGTACGTCATTACGCCGAACACGTAATCACTCCCGCTAAGTTTGTTTGCCCCTGTTCTGCTTGAAAGCAAGTACCTGCGCTGCAAACTGTTAAAACAAACATTTCAAGTTGTACAGTTTTGAATGCGTATTTTTATATCTTAAGTTGGCGTGACGTTGAAGTCGTGCGACCCTGCTGTACTCTGCTGAAGTTAGTTTATAGCATAACTTTAGCATTTTGCTTCTGGCGATTAGATTTATGATTCTAAAATTCTAAAAGTAGGGTAGACATGTGGATATTAGTCGGCTGATCAAAACATGCATTTTTATTTCCGGGTCGGCCTACACAAATATGTCATCCCTGCACCACTCTATAAAGATACTAAGTAACACTCATGTGGCAACATCTCACCTAACTGGTCTGCAAGGTGTTTTCCCTTCTCTGCAGGTATGATTCTCTCCTCGTCCATGTCGCACTTGTTACCCACCATGATCACCTGGGCATTATCCCATGAGTACGTCTTAATCTGGGTCGCCCTGTAAGTACATTTTAAATTAGTTATTTTGATAATCAAACACACAAAAACAGCATACAGACAAGCTTCCAGGACAATCACTTACCAGTCCTGGACAGCGTTGAAGGACTCCTCATTGGTTATGTCATACATTAGTATAAAGCCCATGGCGCCACGGTAGTAGGCAGTGGTGATGGTGCGGTAACGCTCCTGACCTGCCGTGTCCTGAAAACAAAAAAAAGACAGCCGATCAGACACAATCAGATTTACTTCTAAAGCTGCATTCACATGATTCACAATTTTGTCTTTGCTCACCAAGATGTTGGGCACTATTTTCAACTGCTTTGGTGTAAACAGCTAGCTAAGTTTTGTCAGCCTCTCCTGAAATGACTGACCCAACTGTGCTTCACCCTAAAACTCCTTATCGGGAAATGTGCATCCTTCTGCTTATAAATGTTGTGGAAGTGTGTGCTGTTTTTGAAAGTGGTGCACAGATAAATGTATTGTCTCTGTGTCACTACAAGCCTTTCTCCCAGAGGTCCTGCCTCATTTCCAGCCATCAGTTGTGACATTTGTGGTTGGTATTGGGCTGGACACAAACCTGTGATCGTTGATCCCTGTCCAGATAAACATCACCAAGTGATTATACACTTCCTGGTTGCAGACCTAGCTTCAGAGGAGGTCCTGCTAGGCCATCTAACTGGTCCATTCCAAAGCAAACCCAGAGTATGGTTCTAATCGCATGGGGCAGTTTGGCAAAGAGGTACTATGTTTCCAGTCACAAAGCAAGCCACTATCACGAGAAGTGAGAGTAGACCAACCAGTTTTAGTGGAGCCAGGGCCGCAGTACATAGTACCAGGCCTCACTAGTTTAAAAGAACAAATGAAAGGGGAAGTCATGCTTAGCCCCACCCAGGGTTTTGTTGAAAAACTGAAACTGCTGGTAGCCCAATACCTTGTGGAAACTCAATGCTCTAAGACTGTGCCCTACGCATCTTCAATCCCGTTAACGTTCCCATAACTATCAAGAAGGGGGCAGTTGCAGGTTTTCTTTAACCTGCCTAGGCTGTACAGCCTGAAGACACTACAGTCCAGCCAGGGCAGACTATAATTGAACCTCCCATGGTCCATAGTAAGAGAAACAAGTAAGTGCCAAAAAGCAGATACAAAATAGCCTGGAGGCAGGACTGGCTCTCCGCAGTCACAGCAGCTGGACGTTGCCTATGGTGATGGTCTGCGAAAAGGATATATATAGGATACCTAACCATTACCCCACATCCAAGACACAATAATAATATATTGGGAGGGATGAAACCCTCTTTAATGGTTACACATGCAGAGTGTACAGTACACACAGTGAAATGTGTTCTCTGCATTTAACCCATCCTAGTACCAGGAGTCTAGTACTAGGAGCAGTGGGAGTGGGGGGGGGGTTGTCTGGAGCCTTGCTCAAGGGCACCACAGCAGGGCAGGAGGTGAACTGGCACCTCTCAAAGTAGCAGTCCACAATCCATACTTTAAGTCTGTTTGGGGACTTGAACCGACGACCCTACAGCTCCCAGTCCAAGCCCCTATTTTTATTTATTTTTGTATCTTTTATTATATCAAAACATATTTACATTTTGCACACATTATAATCCACCTTACCGATCCCCAAGGCTTCCTACCAATTTAGTTGCATCTCAATCTCAGTTTTCATAGATATTATTCCTGCATACACATCACCATCTCTCTATTACACACATTAATTAATGCTTTCCACCTACACCTTCCTTCACATCTCATATCATCACACACATCAAGACAGACCAGAATTAGGTCCCGACCCATCTTCCACATCAATTTGTTCCCCCCCATTTCCCTTATCTTCCTTTTCCTCTTGCTCAACCTCCCAACCCGTACCTTGCATCACATTTCTAATTCCACATATTCCCATCCCCACCGCCCATTCCCTACGTCTTCCCGAGTGGTTTCTATTAGCTCTGCTCTTTTCCTTTTCCACCTTTCCCTCCATTTCGCCATTGTTTCCCCCTTCCACCCCCCATACGGCCTTTGCCTAACCCTGAGGCGATGTACATTCTCCTCACACTCCACCCAGTCACCTTCCTTATTTACCTCCCCTATATTTATTGATATTCGCTTCCAACCCTTGAGCTCCTCCCTCCTCTTTTTTAAGGCTTCTTTTTCTTGTCCCTCTTTTAAATTCTTCAACCTCTTCTCAAAATTAATGTCCTTTATCTTCTGTCTCCTCTCCACCTGATCCTCAGTCCCACTCTCCTCCCTCTCACTATCCCCGCTACACCAAACATCATTCAAACTCCACTCATCGCTCGATTGTCCTTCACTATCTCCCACCTCCTCTTCCTCTTCCTTCTCCTCCCCCTCCCTCACTTCCACGTCATTATTCCTCTTACTCTCCTCTAACTCAATGGTGTCCTTTGTATGCCTTAATATCTTCACTCTCATAAGTTCCTCCTCCCTCTGTCTCTGCTCCTCCTCATCTTCGTCCATCCTATCCCCCATCCTTTCCCCCCGTCTCCGCATCCTTTCTCCCCCCTCCCTTACTTCCTCACCTCCTCCACCATCTCAACCGCCACCTCATTTTCTCCCTCATTTCCCACCTCTTCAGCTTCTCCTCCCCCCTCAACCTCCTCCACCTCATTTTCTCCCTCACTTCCCACCTCTTCAGCTTCTCCTCCCTCCTTCTCACTCCCCTTCATCCTCTTTTTTCCCTTCCTCCCCCCATCAGGCTTCAAACTCTCCACGCTTTCCCCCTCCACATTGGCCGCATCATCATTCCCTTCATTCAACATCACATCATCACTCTCACCCTCTCGTGGTCTTTTTTCCCCAGCCTCCCCCCCCCCATCCATCCTCCCCTCATTTGTCTCCCCCCCCTCTTCAGGCCCATGCCCAGACCCCCTCCCTCCTGATTGGGGGGAGGCCTAGAAGCGGGGCCCTCCGGGGGGGGGAAATAATATTCCTTTCCCTCCCTCTTCCCTCCTTTCTTTCCCCATCCCACAATTCCTCGCTAAATGCCCCGTCCCTTTGCATCTATGGCATATTATGGCCGGGCACTCTCTGAAAATATGTCCAGGTCTGAGGCAGTTCCTGCAGACCTGGCTCTGCCCATCATGCCTAACATTAAGGTATTCCACTCCCCCCACCCCTTCAAACTTAGTTGAGTAAGGGAGGGATCTTATCTCACTCCCAAACTCCACCCTTACAAATCTGGTGCCATCTGCAATCTTTGTCCCCGGGCTGTACCTCCTTATCACCTTTGACACAGGTTTCACCCCCCACTCCAACAGTTTCCCCAAAATCACTTCATCCCTTAAATATACAGGTACATGCATAAAAGACACAATTGTGTCATTTTTCACCAGTTCCCAAGCTTCCACCATAATCCATTTCACCCTCAGCCCTTTCAACAGCATGTCCTTCCCCACCCACGTGTTCATTACTTCATACTCTCTTTCCCCTTTCACTCTACACCCCAAAACTCTCCCACACATCTCCTGTATCCCCACTAATAATTCCCGACTGTTAATTTATTTACTCCACCTTCCACGAAAACTTTCAGGGTGAGTTCCGCCAGATAGTCCACATCCGCTGCATCTTCCTCCTGTCCCTCTTCACTCGTTTTCTCCTTTCTTTCATTATTTTCCTCCTTCTTCTTCTCCTTGCTCGACCCTGCGTTGATTCCCCCGTCAGTTTTTTCGCTTTCCCTTCTCTTCCCCGCGTTATCTCGTTTTTCCCCGTCTGCTTTCTCACCGCCGCTGCCCATTTCCGTGTTTGCTCAGTCAGATTTCTGCCTCCTCACAGACGGCCCTTCCTCTGGATTCTGCTTTTCCTCCTCTTTTCTCTTTTGCTCTCGCTCCTCCCGTCTTTCCTTCAGTGAAAACACCTTTATTCCCTCCTTCTCACCCGCTTTCACGCTGCCAGCTGTAACTGCTGCAGCAGCTGCGGCGGGGGTCGGCAGCTTCTCTCCGGTTTTTACATCTTCCATTCTCTCACTTTCGCCTTTTCTCTCCTTCAGTGTCTTCTTCTTTATCACCTTCTCCTTCCTCTTCTCATTTCCCACCTCTATTTGATCAGCTTTATCTCCTTTCTCTGCCGTTAATCTTTCCTCCTCCTCCACTTCCGCATTCTTCATGTCAGCTGTCTGCATTCCAGGAAGCACTTCTTTCATTGCATGCCTCCTCGCCATTCCAGCTAGTGGGAAGTTTAACCACTCAAAATCTCAAAACATTTATCCAAACGTAACTTCCAAACCCACAATACACGCCACCATGCACCAAACAATTCCTCCTCTCCTCAGACCCGGCGGCAGACATACGTCTCTGGGCGGGCATTTGATGTACCAGGGCGGGCCCACCCAAAAACTGAATTGTGAAAGAGCTGACATGCTGAAAACCCAACCCCTGCAGGGGGGTCTGGGGAGATTCTCCCCCAGGAGATTTTTTGAAATACTAACATAAAATACACATTCTGGTACTCTCTTGAGAAGAAAAATAAATACATCTATTACTACACGACATATTTATAAAAATGAATGCCATTTCAGTTTTTTGTTACTTTGTTCTGAAAGCTGAACCTGCTGCTCCTCACTGAAGAGGGAAGAGGCTGTGAATTACTTTACATTGTGGATAAGGGTGGATAGCCCCCATTGTTCTGTGTGTCAACATGAAAGTCAGCCCACACATCAATCATCAAACCGTGGGGTCTTATTTAATTACGTGTTGATTTCTATCAACACGTAATGTTGTATCGATGTATATAGAGATGTACTACAGCGAAACTATTCTCCGTCGGGACTTCCTGCAACAACACCACGTCGTTATCTTGATTCTGATTGACCAGAAGACATTATCAAAGATGTTCTATTGAGAAGATGATCACTACGTGACAACAGTTTTCAAACCGTTTCTAGTCTTCGGTATTTCCAGACAAGTGGCTGCTGAAATCAATCTTACTAACTGCTGTCTGTGCAATTTACTCCGCGCGAGTTGGCGGACTTTATTTAGCTTACTTTAAAATCATTTTTCATGGTGGGGCTAAGCCATTTATTGGTATGGCTGTAGCCTACCCAAGTATACCCTGGCGCCGCCACTGAACATAATAATAAAACAATTAAAATGTTGTATTCAGCCCTGATTAAAACAGCGGGCCCAAATCCTGGATGGTCGGGCCCAAATCCTGGATGGGCGGGCCCGGCCCCATGGGGCCCGCCCATGACGCCGGGTCTGCCTCTCCTCCTCCTCACATCCACTCTGCGCTCCTAGTGTCTCAGAGTGGTATGGCGCAAGCCCCTACTGACTGAGCCACTGCCGGACCAGGGGTTAGGACAAGATCCTCTCCTCTCCTCTGGCCCTGTTTTCTGAAAAGCCCCGGATGTTTCACTTAAAAAAAAAAAAAAAAAAATGTTTGGTTGGAAATGTCTCAGGAGTAATGTGCAGTACCGCAGTCCACCAGAGAGGCAGCCGCTGCGGGACATTAGCCTGCATACTGCGTAGCCTTCCCTGCCCTGAAGAAGAAGTGATCCTTCCTAGTGCCTGACGAGTTTTAAGCTAATAGCCTATAAAGTTATGGATATTAGAAAGTTATTTTCAGCGAAGCAGGCCCCACAAGCTGCAGCAGCAGCAGCAGTATCAGCAACTGACAACAATGTCATCACCAGCAGTGAAGAAATGGATGATGTTTCAGGTGTGTGAATCTAATGGCGCATTTCCACTGCAGCGGGTAGCCCCGTTTAAGCGTCCTGGACCGTCCTCAAGCGGCCAGGCCAGTTTTTGGTGGCATTTCCATATAGCCTAGTACCGGCTAGCGGGTACTTTTTCTCTCTTTTTCCGGCCCCATAAAATCGTGGTTCTATCAGACCAGGCCAGGGCTGTGACGTCAACACTCGACTGCTGATTGGTCAGAGAGAATCGTCACAAGATCGCGCACGAGATCATCCCTCGCGTCACATATATATCAAGAAGCAAGCTTGCAGCATTTTGTAAACGGAGGAGCTACAAAAATGGCAACGTCGAAGAAAAGCACACCGTGGTCGACCGAGGAGGTGACGACGTTCCTACATCTCATTGGGGATGATAAAATCCAGCGGGAGCTCGACGGAACAACTCGAAATGTGAAAGTGTTCCAGGATGTCTCTGCACAGATGTCCGAGCGCGGATTTTCGAGGACTTTCCTGCGATGTAGGGAAAACGGCAACGGCTTTACTGGAGTCCCTGCAAGATACGCTCACTTCTAACAAAGAAGTCTATTTTATCCTTACATTAATGTTCGACAACCCGTGCTTTTATGGAGCCCCGGAGAGCTACATAGCTAGCTAAGGCAGATAGCCTAGGCAGATAGCCTTAGCTAGAGCTATTGTTTGCTAACACCATATGTGCCATTGTTTACGTTCAGTTTTTCTTTTCTATAGTTGTTGTTCCTATTTAGTATTGTGCTGTAGTTTGTGGAAGTAACCAGTCATGTTGCTGTTCTAGATGATTACATTGGGACTCGTGAGGAGGAACATTCCCGAACAACGGGTGATGGCAGTGTTCCGTCCACATCGTCAGTGAATCCAGAACGGACCCCAGCCGAAGAATCGACACCAACTCAACCACCAACACCGAGTGCCATCACGACACCGCAGCGTGTGGTTCTGTGTAAGAAATAGAAATGGCAAAACGACTGGAATTGTTTTTTTGTTTTTTTAAACCGTGGATCATCCATCGTCAGTAATTAAAATAAGCTATACCACTGTGTGGAAATGCTCTGTTTCAAGTAAAGTCTTAGCTAGTAAGCAGCTAGTACAGTTGTGTGTGACATCCGATCATATACATATATTTATATTCATTATCAACAGGCATCAACATAATGTAATTCACTTTCACAATCATTGTAAACATCTAGGGCCAGAACTTTCTTTAGTTCCCCTTTCTGTTGTTCTGTTTATACATGTTATTCTTATATCCTTGTGTGACCTGTACCTGTCCTGTGTGTTTTCCTTATTGCTAATTATTATCTTATTGTCACCCAGGCAAGAGGAAACGAGGAGGAGAGGATCGGGCCCAGCAGGAACGGCACCATGACTGGGCAGCCGACGTGGCCCGTCTCCTCCCTGATACTTCAAAAAACCTTAATAGTACATATTATATATTTTTTATCTAGTTAATTTTTAAATGCAACATTTGTACTTCCTTGTTTATTTATTTTCTTTCAAATGTTC
Source organism: Pseudochaenichthys georgianus (assembly GCF_902827115.2). NCBI lineage: Eukaryota > Metazoa > Chordata > Actinopteri > Perciformes > Channichthyidae > Pseudochaenichthys > Pseudochaenichthys georgianus. The sequence continues at coordinate 46,321,920 of NC_047506.1, read as the reverse complement.
ATTTTATATTTACAATTACATGTATATTTATGCTGGCTGCAATACAGTTTTACATTTTTTATTTGTATTGTTTAATGGCATGCCTTTTTGATACAACATTTGTATTTTTATACTGCCATCAATAAAGTACTTCTTTGACTTATCTTATCTCTTGTTGATAATGAATGGCACCCAACAGAAAAAAATCATAAACATACATGAATTTATAAAGCAATAACAAACACCATCAGTTAGGAAAAAGCCCCTTACTTTTAAGAGATTTAAAGCAAGAAATTGAGTTTGCTAGCTTGAGGTCCTCCTCTAAAACATTATTACATGTTTATTTTGTAATGGTATTAAGAATACATAATACATGTAGAAATTGCTCAATTGTAATACCCTCGTTCTTCTCGACTCAAACAACACATTCCTTATATATTTCAAAGACGAGAACAAAATAAACCTATAACCCATTCAAGCTTTTAACATGTCTAGCCTCCATCCATGTTTACAATTGTCCACACTTTTTTTACACTTGCATTTATGAATATAGTTTTGCTGTGTTTTACACTTTAGTATTTATGTTTATAGTTAGCTTTGATATTTGCTTAATTGATTAGAAAGATTTTCTTTTCATGATCTGATATTTCCTCAAATGTTCTTATTATGGGGCAGTACTTACTGGTGCTTGAAATTCAAATATTCAATTCAGATAATATTTGTTTAAAACATTTGACAAACACATGTATATGAAAAAAAAAGGATTTATTTATGTTCAATACAATGAATACAATACAATGCTTGCTGTGATCACTTTCCTTCTTGCTGTGATAACAAGCCACACACCAAGAAACAAGTAAACGATCGCTTACACATCCTCCATTGTTGTGTGTGTTTTGTGAGTTGTGTCGCATTGAAAATGACGCCACTGCAGTTTTACCCAGCGTCGCTCCGACCAAAAAGCTGATCGCCCCGCCTACACTGCGTTGCTACCCCAGGTCCTAAACTGTAATGGAAATGCGCCACGGCCTCGGCCGGCCAGCGAGGCAGCCCGAGGCCTGAGCGAGGACGCTTATGGCGCGTTTCCACTGCAGCGGGTAGCTCGCTTTAAGCGTGCCGAGCCGTGCGGGCCCCGTTTTTGGTTGCGTTTCCACTTGGCCTAGTTTTGGCCCGGGGCTACTTTTTCACCTTTTTTCTGGCCCGACTAAATCGTGGTTCTAGGGCCAGGAACAACCAGGCTGAGTCGGGCTGAGTATGCTAAACTAGAGAGAGGATCGCTGGCAAGGGGGCTACAACTACAACAAGATGAACATATTTGACCGTGATTTAATTGTAATACACGTTTCAAAATGATGCCGAAGTAACAACATACTGATACCGGTTAGTAAAAACCATGAATTAATGCTTTGACAAGTCTGCAGACAGACGGCAGGCGAAAAACCCTTTTAAAATGCGTGTTTTCTAAATGTAGCTTGGCTAAGCTAACGTTGTATATGCTCCGACCGTCCACACTCACAGCAACGGCCTATACAGACATAAATAAAGCAGCGACTGTATTCACCATGACACAGGCAGTCTGTGGTTTGTACTTGTTTAACTTTTGTCTAGTTTCTGAACAGATATGAAGAGCTGTGAGCTCTGAGTGCTAAGAGCTAACGGCTGTGTTGTGTTTTGGGGCGCTCATTGAAGATGACGTCACGGCTCCGCCTACACTGTGTTACTATAGTTACTGCCCCAGTTCCTAAACTGTAATGGAAACGCAGCATTAAAGTGAGCCGGGCATAATAAGGCCTAACCAAACCGAGCGAGGCCGAGCGAGGCCGAGCGAGGCCGAGCGAGGGCTGCAGTGGAAACGCGCCATTAGGGACGCTTAAACGGGGCTACCCCGTTGCAGTGGAAATGCGCCATAATGGTGATATCTGCACTCTGGTTGAAGTAAGAAGTGAAAAATAGTGATGTACTGTAACGTTAATCTTATAGCTAGTAAACATGGAGTAACCAAGGCAAGGCAAGTTTATTTATATAGCACCTTTCAACACAAGGCAATTCAAGGTGCTTTACAACAATGAAAGACATTCAGACAAAGGCATTTAAAAACAGTAAAAGATAATAAAAGAAACATTAAAAGAAAAAATACATGAATAAAAAGTTACAGTGCAGTTTAAGATATGCATAGTTCACACAGAAGTTCCACTTTACTGATGAACACAACAGCTCAGTTTAAATTAAAAGCAGCAACAAAAAGATAAACCACACTAAGTCAATACCCTTATATGCAGTGATGTACCTGAACGCGTTCAATGAACGATCGTTCATGAACGCGTTCATATTTTGGGCGTACTGTATTTCCGCTAGATGAACGTAATTGAGAACGCGTTCATTCTCAGCGCTGTATAACGGCGAGAAATCTCGACCGCAAAAAAATTAAACAAGCGAGTGCCTGTTTTTCCTGGCCAAGGTCAGGGTCCTTGAACACAACACGAGCCTAACGTGTCATCACGTGGTATATGTCTCGACTGACAGGGGTGCAGTTCTGACGGAGAGCACCAGAACGCCACTCCAGCACTTCAGAAATTGCAGTACCGATAAGTCCATACACATGCCGCAGTTTCTGCGTGTCTGTGTCTTTAGTTGAAAGCCCAGTGGCGATCTGCTCATCTGTCATACATCTGCCACAAAAGCAGCGAAGAAGACTTCTCGCGCATGGTTGCCCTTCTGTTTATACTCTGCTCTGGCTCTTTTTCTCCCTCCCCGAGGCAAGCGTTTGCTCCCGCTGCTGTAATTCAATGCAATCCCTCCCTCGCTGTAATTCTCTCCGGTAGTCCACCAGCAGATGACAAACACCCTCCTCTCCGGCTCTTCCAAGGAACGAGGGGACCTTGCGGCAGAGTTTCAGTTAGATTTTTATTTCGCCGGTCAACATGTCCGTTAAAGTTTAATTACAAAATTAAAATTAAAATTAGAAAAGTGCCGGTCAAAGGTCTTCTTTGTTATTTATTGAGCTTTAAAACAAATGAATAACGACTCTATATAATAATATAAGAATAAAACACTGAGGACGGAGATCTCTTTTTCTCCCCCTATTCTCCCCGCTGCAGCCTAGCAGCTGATCTCAAAGCACGCTCCCCTCTCCTGCAGGGGGGCGTGGTGCAGCTCACAGAATCAGCCCCCTGCAAAGACAGCGCTGGAAAGAGCAAATAGAGCGAAATGAGGCATGGCTAAAATGCAGGATCTGTTTGGTATTTTGAAAGAAAAACTATTTATATACTTTATATAGGTATGGCCCTACAATATATTGTTCAAATATAGCATGATATGTCCCCTTTAAGGTATTATTAAGGTAGGGTTAATGTTGCTCTCAAAGTGCACCAGATTGATGCTTTTAACTTCAATATTTAAAAAAAAAAATCTTCCCGGAGGGAGCATGCCCCCAGACCCCCCTAGAGGAGGCGACGACCCCCCTAAAGGATGTTTGGTCCACCCCCCACTTGTAAAAAAAAAGCACTTTACCCCTGCACCCCCCCCCCCCCCCCAACAACTCCTGGGCTAAGCCCCGCATCTCCTACAATCCTAAATCCGCCTCTGGAGTGCATGCTGGCATCTGGGAGTCGTAAACTGACCAAAACTGTAATGAATAACTGCACTACACAATGGTGAACTGCTGGCCATGGTGGAGTTTACATCACACTTTCGGCAGTATCTCGAGGGCCAGCCCTTCACAGTGCGCACTAACCACAGCAGCCTTTGCTGGCTAATACAGATGAAAGAACCTGAGGGACAGCCTGCCAGGTGGATGGAGAGACTTTGAGTTTGTCAATCATACCGGCCGGTTACACGGCAACGGAGAAAACCTCTCGAGGAGACCTTTTCGCCAGTCTTGTTCATGTAAGATGCCATGCCCCTCCCGTGAGCTTTATTCATCATGCTGTGCAGTTCCAGTTGGACTCTGACATTAACCAGGTCACGCTGAGACCAGTGGGGGAAGAGAGATCCTCAGCTTCCACAGCAGCGAGTCCAATGGGGGTAGGTGAAGCGTCACCTGCTGAAATAGACAATGTAAATTATGAAAAAATCTACCTGACTATGTCCAACAACACTACTGACCTATTCTGCGGCTAGAGTCCATAGGAACTGCGGAAAGCTAAGGAGACTGATCCAGATATTGGCCCTATCAGGACATGGATGGAGGCCAGCAGTGTGTACTTACCATGGGTAACAGTCTCCCCATGCAGTCCAGCAAATAAGACACATTTGAGCCAGTGGATACGTTCTTTTTTGGCAAACTGTAGTTCTACTGCTTAGACAACACACAGTTTAATTCACAAGTTGTGCTGCCTCACGTCTACCTCCCAGATATCATGAAACAAATACCTGGGCAAATAGGCTGACATGTTGGTCAGGAGTGCACAGTGGCTCGGCTACAGACCAGAATTGTACTCTCTAACTGCAGCACCTGTACTAGCTCGCATCCAAAGCCAGGCACCTCAAGACGACAAAAGCCTCCATAGGCTGTCAGAGTAAGAGCCATCATGGAGCGCATTGTCCTGGATATCAAGAGGCCACTGAATGAGACAGCACAAACTGGATATGGGTCAAGCCCAGCCTTTGAAATGGATCCTGCAGACCCTACCCTGGGTCTATCTCAACTGTTCGCCGGAGTCGGCACCGTCGGCAGCGACTCCTCAATTTTTGAAACTTGAAGAGAGCAGGTTTAATACCTAATGCTGTGATTAAAGCTGTTTTTCTTTCTTTGGTATATGCAATTAAAGGTAATATTTTGAGTAATAGAGAATTTCAGTTTTCAGACTTGCTTTTTCCGGGTTTCTTTATGCTCCACTGTGATATATGAACAAATGCTATATAATATACACCATATAGACAAAAGTATTGGGACACCCCTCTGAATCATTGAATTCAGTTTCATTCAGTCCCATTGCCACAGGTGTATACAATCAAGCAGTCTGCCTTTACAAACATTTGTGAAAGAATAGGTTGTTCTAAAGAGCTCACTAATTTCTAACGTGGTACTGTAATAGCGGGCCCGGTGCCACGAGGGGGCAAAAGTGGGCATTGCCCCCTCAGTTGTATTCTTTGCCCCCTCACTTTGAGCATCATTCATCCATCAAAAAGTACAATAAATGTCACAATTATTAAATAACTTTAAATAATTATTTTCCCCAATACACGTCACTATGTTTAGATCAGATATGTGGGCAGGCAGTCAAGCAATGTGTAAAAAAAGCCTCAACCCCAAGTGAGCTTGTAGTCTTAATGTTAGCGTGTGTGCTTAGCTGTAAACACAGCACACAACCCATATTGGATGGGTGACCAAAACGTCCCCATTTTCCGGGCAGAGTCCCCGTCTTCGGTGGCCGGTACCCGGTTGAAAATGTTCCCGTTTTTGAATGTGCGTTAAAAAACATAGAGCAAGGGGAAATCAATTACATGTCAGTAAAAACAGAGTAACAGTGTTGTGCCTGTTTGTACCTGTTCGCTAAGTGTGGGAATGAATATTAAATTAGTTAGATTTTCCCAGGGGGAAATTCATTTCCACAGCACTGTTGTGGTAATCTGTATTATATAAACTGTATTGGTATGAGCGTCAGCTAGTGACGGATTTTGGAACATTGATTTGATTTGTCCCCAGGGGGAAATTCATTTTCACAGCACTGTGAAAACAATATGACCACACATGATGGTTACTTGTTATTATTTAGGGCTACAATGGATGGATCAGGTTTTTGCCAAAGCGAGCCCTTTTACTAGAATAATAATATGTTATGTATTATATCAACCGTACAGTTACAGTACAGTACAATGAGCGACATCTAGTGACGGATTTTGGAACATTGATTTGATTTTTCTCCAAAAAAAAAATCAGGGGACTTTATTATTACATTTTTAATCTGTGTCTGTCCATTTGGTGTAGTATTTGATCCAATATTACATTTGGTTTATATGTTAGTCACTTTCTTGTGAAATGCCAGGTTTTAGGCCTTGATTTGAACATTCAATCCTGAAAATAAAAAATCCATCCATCTTCTCCCGCTTGGAAAATAAAAAATCAACCAGATTAATGATTCTTTAATCCTGACCTGACTAGAGGTAAGTAAATCTGTATAGGAAGACGAGTTAAGGGATAGAGGAGAAAAGGTTATGGTATAATTACAGAACCTGACCATTTATAAATTGAGGACATCAATGTTAGTCTGTTAACCAAAGTGCAGCCATTTAATAATGGACTATTGTAGTGGAAATGTGTATCTTACCATGCATCCTTCCATCCATCTTCTCCCGCTTATCCGTGGTCAGGTCGCGGGGGTAGCAGTTCCAGCAGAGAGCCCCAAACTTTCTTTTCCCTGGCGACATCAACCAGCTCTGACTGGGGGATCCCAAGGCGCTCCCAGGCCAGCGAAGAGATATAATCCCTCCACCTGGTCCTAGGTCTACCCCTTAGTCTCTTCCCAGCTGGACGTGCCTGGAACACCTCCCTAGGGAGGCGCCCAGGTGGCATCCTAACTAGGTGCCCGAACCACCTCAACTGGCTCCTTTCGACGCGAAGGAGGAGCGGCTCAACTCCGAGTCCCTCCCTGATGACCGAACTTCTCACCTTATCGTTAAGGGAGACACCAGCCACCCTGCGGAGAAAACCCATCTCGGCCGCTTGTATCCGCGATCTCGTTCTTTCGGTCATGACCCATCCTTCATGACCATAGGTGAGGGTAGGAATGAAAATGGCCCGGTAGACAGAGAGCTTTGCCTTCTGGCTCAGCTCCCTTTTCGTCACAACGGTGCGGTAAAGCGACTGCAGTACCGCTCCCGCTGCTCCGATTCTCCGGCCCATCTCACGCTCCATTGTTCCCTCACTCGAGAACAAGACCCCGAGATACTTGAACTCCTTCACTTGGGGTAAGGACTCATTCCCTACTTGGAGTGGACAGTCCATCGGTTTCCTGCTGAGAACCATGGCCTCAGATTTGGAGGTGCTGATCCTCATCCCAGCCGCTTCACACTCGGTTGCGAACCGATCCAGTGAGTGCTGAAGGTCGCAGACCGATTAAGCCATCAGAACCACATCATCTGCAAAAAGCAGTGGTGCAATCCTTAGTCCACCGAACTGCAGACCCCCTCCCCCCCCCCCCACGACTACGCCTCGAAATCCGATCCATGTATATTACAAACAGGATTGGTGACAAAGCGCAGCCCTGGCGGAGGCCAACCCTCACTGGAAATGGGTCCGACTTACTGCCGAGGACCCGGACACAGCTCTCGCTTTGGGAGTACAGAGATTGGATGGCCCTGAGTAGAGACCCCCTCACCCCATACTCCCGCAGCACCTCCCACAGTAACTCCCTGGGAACTCGGTCATACGCCTTATCCAAGTCTACAAAACACATGTAGACCGGATAAGCGTACTCCCAGGCCCCCTCCAGGATCTGGCTCCTTCCCCCCCAGAGAGGTGACGTTCCACGTCGCCAAAGCCAGCTTCTGTCGCCCGGGTCTGGTCCGTAGAGACCCTCCGCTTTCACTGCCACCCTGCTGGCAGCGTACCCGACCCCATCGCTGTTTCCCGTAGATGGTGGGCCCGCGGGACGGAGAAGCGGAGGTGTTGCAGACGCTCGCCGACGAGTCCTCCTTCTGGGCCTGGCTCCAGAAAGGGACCCCGGGCTTCCTCCGGGCCGGGTATCCTCACTTATTGTGTATCTTACCTTATATGCTTCAACCAAATGCTTCTCAACTCATTGTCTAAAACACCTATACCATTTCCTGAGATGTGCTGTTCTTTCTTATTACTCTAATGAGAGGTTTTATTCCCAAGCGCTTCAAGGCTACAGAGCTGATTTGGCAGACTATGTTGAGACTACTCCTCTTCACACAAAGTCTCACAAGAACTTCCCTATTCTGAGAACCGTTATACTATCTACAGCTCAAGGACAGGTGTCTAATAACAATATGAGACCGTGTGAAGACAGATATTCTGAGCTTCCCGCCCTTTCCTGTATATAAGCTTTGCTATGTTATTACTATTGCGCACACTCCTGCAGACTATCCTATACTCTGTGAGACCTGTGTCTTGAAGCTTCAAATAAATAACCAGAAAGACAACTCTGCTTGTTTCACCATTTATTTGTTTGATCACTATGACTTGTGTATCTCCACCGTATTGACTGTGTCTAAGATTTCCATAACAATTGGCGTTGTCGGCAGGATCTCTGCAAGTTCGATTGGGGACACCTACGGACGCTGGTGGTCGCTCCAGGATCCTCGGATTCTCCTCTACCTCGACAGAAACCGTACGGGACGAGAGGACCAGCGCCGGGGTGGAACCGATTGACTTCACGAGATCCAACAAACTCAAAAGGCTTTCAATACTCGGTGAGATGTGCAGTGTTTAAATTGGTTAAAGTTAAACGTAATTAAACGCATGACATTTATGAGAGGGACTGCTCGAAAGTAGGATATTTGGGATATCCATCGTAGCCTGGGTTTACGATCAGTCTTTGTGTGATTTGTACAGTGTGCAACTCGATTTTGACAGGATAAGAACTGGTGACTTCTAGAATTGTGTGAGTAACATTCTGTTTTTAGACTTCTCTGTTTCAGTGTGTGTACTGTGTATAAATGCTCTGTAGTTGATCTGACTGAAATTGTGATTTTAAATCTCAAAACTGCTACAGTATCTGTCAGGCAGAAACTTGGGACAAGTAATTTGACTGAAACCTTAAAACTGAACTAACTGACTGCTAGGGTTAACTTTGATTTAAACATCTGTAGAATACTAAGAGCTTTATTGAGTAGGTGTAACTGTATTAAGGGTTACACTCATAACTTTATAACTTAGGGTTTAATGTAATTGTAAAACCATTGGGCCACTGAAAAGACAATAACAACTCAGGAGGTAGCCAGTCTAGATTTCCTTTTTAGGGCCACCAGATGCAGAGAGTTAACTAATTAAAGGGACGTGGCCCCACAGCTGTGAGAACTCAGCAATCAGGTGTCCATTTTAGGTAGCACTTTCCTGGAGCGTCAGCTTCAGCATCAGACAGACGAAGACCGACAAAGACAAAGGAGTCCTGCTGGAGTAAGACTGACAAAGACAAAGGAGTCCTGCTGGAGTCACGAGGGTGGCAAAGAGGAGGCAAATCCTACTTTGATTGAGCTAAGTATCACTGGTGTTTTATTTTATTTGGTTGTTTAGCCCCTCAGGCTATAATCATGTGTATTTTCTCCATTCCTGTTTATGTGTCTTCACGCAATTATCACTGGCCCCCTGTATCTCGTAATCGATATAACCGGCCTGCTCTCGTCTATCCCACATGCTCCACTGACATCCAACATCTAGTTTCAGGCGGCCTGTGGAACTGCCAGTCAGCTGTTCCTAAGGCTGACTTCATCTCTGGCTACGCTTCCCTGCAGTCTCTGGATTTCCTTGCTCTCACTGAGACGTGGATTACTCCATCCAACACATACACCCCAGCAGCTCTCTCCACAGCATACTCCTTCTCCCATACACCCAGACCCACTGGCAGAGGAGGTGGCACTGGTCTCCTGCTCTCTCCCAAATGGAGCTTTTCCCTCTTCAAGCTACCTAACTTCGCTCCTTCCACCTTTGAATTCCATGCCGTCACAGTAACCCATCCTATACAATTAACCATTGTTGTTCTCTACCGTCCACCTAGCCGCCTTGAGGGACTTCTTGGAGGAATTAGATAATCTCCTCTCACACATCCCTGAAACTGGCCCTCCCGCTGTACTTCTCGGAGACTTCAACCTCCACCAACCTCTGCCTTTGCTTTCTCAATGTCTCCATCCCCACCAACTCATAATGCTGGCAATGTCCTTGATCTCATATTCTCAAGGAACTGCACTACTTCTAACCTCTCTTTAAACCCGCTCCACACCTCCGATCACTTTCATTTCATTCTCTCTACCCCTTTCCAAACATAACAAACTATTCTCTTCTCATCCGGCACCTGTCCGCCGTAACCTTCGTTCCCTCTCCCCCTCTACCTTTGCCTCATCGGTGCTCTCAGCCCTCCCTTCCTCTGACTCGTTCCAACTCCTACCTCCAAACTCTGCTGCAGAAACTCTCCTCTCTACTCTCTCATCCTCTCTGGACTCTCTCTGTCCTCTCACATCTCGGCAGGCTCGTCAGTTCCCTCCTGCTCCCTGGCTAAATGATGCACTGCGTGCTAATAGATCTTCGGGCAGCAGAGCGGAAACGGTGGAAATCCAAACACCATGACGACCTCCTAACCTATCAGGCTCTCCTCTCCTCTTTCTCTGCTTCGATCTCTCAGGCAAAAAGCACTTTCTTTCAAGATAAGATCCAATCTTCCTATTCCAATCCTAAAAAACTATTTTCCATCTTCTCCACCCTCTTGGACCCCCCCAAAGCCCCTTCCCCCTCCTCCCTTCTGTCAAGCGACTTTGTTAACCACTTTGAAAAAAAGGTTGATGATATTCGCTCTTCTTTTTCTGACTCACCTTTACTCACCGCTGGGTCACCAGACCCTCCTTTCACCCACACACTGACCTCCTTTTCCCCTCTCTCTCCAAGTGAGGTTCTTACCCTCATTACCTCTGCCCGCCCTACCACCTGTCCTCTGGACCCTATCCCTTCAAACCTCCTTCAGACTATCGCTCCTGATATTCTACCGTTTCTCAACCATTTCATCAACACTTCTCTAACTTCTGGTCACTTTCCAAACAGTCTCAAGGAGGCAAGAGTAAACCCTCTCCTAAAGAAACCCACTCTCAACCCGTCTGATGTTATAAACTACAGGCCTGTCTTTCTCTTCCCGTTCCTGTCTAAAACACTTGAACACGCTGTCTTTAAACAACTCTCCTATTATATCCATCAGAACAACCTTCTGGATCCACACCAGTCTGGTTTCAAGGCAGGTGACTCCACAGAAACTGCCCTCCTTGCTGTCACTGAGGAACTGCACACGGCCAAAGCAGCCTCCCTCTCCTCTGTCATCATCCTTTTGGACCTGTCTGCTGCATTCACACGGTGAACAATCAGATCCTCCTTCACACTCTTCAAGAACTTGGAGTTTCAGGCTCTGCACTTTCCCTCCTCACCTCATACCTCATACCTCAAAGACTGCACCTACAGGGTTACTTGGAGAGGCTCGGAGTCCGACCCTTGTCAATTAACTACAGGGGTCCCCTCAGGGCTCTGTTCTTGCTCCCTTCTCCTTGTACACAAACTCGCTCGGATCTGTCATTAGCCCGCATGGTTTTTCATACCACTGCTACGCTAACGACACCCAATTAATTCTGTCCTTTCCCCGCTCAGAGACCCAGGTCGTCGCACGCATCTCTGCTTGTCTAGCTGACATCTCTCAGTGGATGTCTGCTCATCACCTCAAGCTCAACCTTGACAAGACTGAACTGCTTTTCCTTCCGGGAAAAGATTGTCCCACTCTTGACCTAACAATCAACATCGGCACCTCTGTTGTTTCCCCGACTCAGACCGCAAGGAATCTGGGCGTGATCCTAGATAACAACCTGTGCTTCACTGCAAACATCACTGCTACAACCCGCTGCTGCAGATACACACTTTACAACATCAGGAGGATACGTCCCCAGCTGACCCAGAAAGTGACGCAGGTTCTGGTCCAGGCTCTCGTCATCTCACGCCTAGACTACTGCAACTCCCTCCTGGCTGGTCTACCTGCATGTGCCATCCGACCTCTGCAGCTCATCCAGAATGCAGCGGCTCGTCTGGTCTTCAACCTTCCTAAATTCTCCCACACCACGCCGCTCCTCCGCTCCCTCCACTGGCTTCCGGTAACTGCTAGAATCCACTTCAAGACAATGGTACTTGCGTACCATGCTGCGAATGGATCTGGCCCTTCCTACATCCAGCACATGGTTAAACCGTACACCCCAGCACGTGCACTCCGCTCTGCATCAACAAAACGGCTCGCTGCACCCTCGCTGAGGTAACTTGGGTAAGTTCCCATCAGCAAAAACACGTGGGTTTGCTATCCTGGCTCCAAGATGGTGGAATGAGCTCCCCATTGACATCAGGACAGCAGATAGTATTTGAAGCACGTGGGGACTTTTTCTTGGGCCAAGGACAGGTTAAAGATGTCAGTCAAGACTCTGGTCAGCTGCTCAGCACAAGAGCTGAGTACACTTCCGGGGATGCCATCGGGGCCAGCGGCCTGACATGTGTTTGTCCTGCTCAGTTCAGCATGCACATCTGTGGTGGAGAGTGTGAGGGGCAGATGGTCTGCAGGGAGAGTGGCCCTAGTGGCTACCTCATGATTGACCCTGTCCAAACGAGCATAACAATAATTAAGCTCATCTGGAAGAGAGGGGTCAGTGGATGGGGGGAGGCCCGGGTGGGTTTGAAGTCTGTGATGGTCTGTAACCCCTGCCACATGCGTCGGGAGTCAGAGGTGTTAAAGTGCTCCTCAATCTTTAGCTTGTGGCAGTGCTTCGCCCTTTTGATGCCCCGTTTCAGCTCAGCCCTGGCTAGACGGTAGTCCTGCGCGTCTCCTGACCTGAAGGCGGTGTCACATGCCTTCAGCAGTTGGGGGACCTGCCCATCCATCCATGGCTATTATATTAGGGAATATTTTGATCTGTTTGGTGGTGGTGGCATCACTGATGTAGGTGTTGATAAAATCCAAAACAGAAGAGGTGTATGCGTCAATGTCTACTTGGGAATCCATAGTGGTAGTTACAGCGAAGTTGTTCCAGTTGGTGATGTGAAGCTGATGCTGTAAATTGGACTCTTCTCCCTCAGGCCAGACTTTCACTGTCTTGACCGAGGGCTTGACTCGTCTGATAAGGGGGTAGTATTTGGGTAGAAGGAACAGTGAGATATGGTCTGACTGACCCAGATGGGGGAGAGGGAGGGCCTTATATGCATCTTTGATATTACATGATCCAGGGTCTTATCTCCTCTTGTGGGACATGAGACATGTTGGTGGAATTTGGGGAGAATAGTCTTTAGGTTGGAGTGATTGAAATCTCCAGCAATGATGAAGACAGACTCCGGGTGTAATGTCTGTTGCGTGGTAATGGCTACATGCAGTTCCTTCATAGCTAGCTTAGCATTAGCATCGGGTGGTTTATAGGCTGCAATTGTAATGATGGAAGTGAATTCTCTGGGCAGATAGAAGGGTCTGGATTTAACCATGAGAAATTATAGGTCGGCAGAACAGTGCCTGGTAATGGTGCTGTTGTCTGTACACCAGGAGTTGTTGACATAAATGCACAGTCCTCCTCCGCGCATCTTACCACAGTCAGCTGTTCTGTCCGAACGGGTGCAGTGAAGGCCTAGTAACGTGATCGCGCTATCAGGAACGCCCTCATGCAGCCATGACTCTGTGAAGATCAGTATGTTTGTGTCCATAATCCGTTTGTTGTTTATAATCCACAGTCGTAGATAGTCCATTTTGTGTACCAGAGACCGCACATTTGCAAGGAGAAGGCTGGGGAGAGGGGCGCGGTGCGGAGCCTGGGTTAGCTTCTCATGAGCGCCTCCTCTACAGCCTCGCTTTTGCCTGCGATCTCTTCGTCGTCTACGGAGCCTCCCTGTAAACAAACCCGGTGAACCCGTTGCTAGCCTGATGATGTCGTCGGGAGCGTTAATGGGGATATCCAGTGGTCCGACATGTAACCCAATGTCTAGAAGGTCTTGTCTGCTGTACAGTGGGTTAGTACAGATGTTCTGGACGAACAGACTAAAGATAAGTGTGCAAATAATAACTAATTTGCCCAAACTGGCGAGTCCAAAAGCCGCAGCATGTACATGCGCCGCCATTTTAGGGAACAATTGCCGTACATAGCCTTACACTGAAAGACAGGAACAGCCTGAACATTGTTAAAACCTGCTCTAAGATCATCGGCGTGAATCAGAGAGACTTAAACTCCTTTTGTAACCAACAGATTCTGCGGAAAGAGAGTAGATATGCTCTACCTGCTCTTAACACTAATCGCTTTGCAAAATCATTCATCCCTTCTGCAGCCACTGTGCTCCAGTACCATCCCACACAGCCATGGTTCGGTGTTCCGGTTCCTTGCCCAGCAGCCATGGTTCCGGCTCCAGTGCCGGCCCCAGCAGCCATGGTCCCTGCTCCAGAACCGGACCTTACAGCCATGTTTCCGGCTACAAAACCGGCCCACACAGCCATGATCCAGGCTTCAGTTCCGGTTCCCACAGCCATGGTTCTGGCTCCACTTCCAGCCATGGTTCCAGCTCAAGTACCGGGCCAAGCAGCCATGGTACCGACCCCGGCTCCTCGTCGCCTGTTGGCTCTGCGGCCGACGCCAGCTCCCCGTGTCCTGTCGGTGTACCGGCCGACTCCAGCACCTCGTCTCCTGTCGGCGTACCGGCCAACGCCAGCTCCCCGAGGCCTGTCGGCGTTCTGGCCGACTCCAGCACCTCGTCTCCTGTCAGCGTACCGGCCAACGCCAGCTCCCCGAGGCCTGTCGGCGTTCCGGCCGACTCCAGCACCTCGTCTCCTGTTGGCTCTCCAGCCGACGCCAGCTCCCCGTGTCCTGTCGACGTACCGACCGACACAAGTTCCCTCTCAAGTCCCCTCTCAGGTCCCCTCTCGAGTCTCTTCTCGAGTCTCTTCTCGAGTCTCTTATTGATTCCCCGCTCAAGTCCTCTCTCTCTAGTCCCCTCTCCAGTCCCCTCTCGAGTTCCCTCTCCAGTCTCCTCTTAAGTTCCTTCTCGAGTCCCCTCTCAAGTTCCCTCTCAAGTTCCCTCTCGGTTCTCCTCTCGAGTTCCCTCTCAGGTCCCATCTCGAGTCTCTTCTCGAGTCCCCTCTCAAGTCTCCTCTCGAGTTCTTTCTCAAGTCCCCTCTCAAGTCACCTCTCGAGTTCCCTCTCAAGCCTTCTTTCGAGTCTCCTCTCGAGTCCCCTCTCCAGTCACCTCTCGAGTTCTCTCTCAAGTCCCCTCTCGAGTTACCTCTCTAGCCCTCTCTCTCGAGTTCCCTCTCTAGCCCTCTCGAGAGTCTCCTCTCGAGTTCCCTCTCAAGTCTCCTCTCGAGTCTCCGTTCAAGCTCCCTCTCGAGATCCCTCTCAAGTCACCTCTCAAGTCAACTCTCAAGTCAACTCTCAAGTTTCCTCTCGAGTTCCCTCTCAAGCCCTCTCTCGAGTCCCCACCCAAGTCCTTACTCAAGTGCCCTTGGAGGTTCCGCTGGGGGTCCTGCCAACTCCATGTCCTGTCCCGTTGAGGGTCCCGCCGACTACTATTCTGCCGGGGGTCCTGCCAACCCTATGTCCTGTGTCGTTGGGGGTCCTGCCGACTGCTCTCCTGCCGGGGGTCCTGCCAACCCTATGTCCTGTGCCGTTGGAGGTCCAGCTGACACCTGTTTCGTCGGGGGTCCTGCCAACTCCATGTCCTGTCCCGTTGGGGGTCCTGACGACTACTCTTCTACCGGGAGTCCTGCCAACCCTAGGTCTTGTTCCGTTGGAGGTCCCACCGCCACCTGCCTCGCCGGGGGTCCTGCCAACTCCTGGTCCTCTTCCGTGGGGGATCCTGCCGAAGCTTGTCCCACCGGCTCCGGTTCCTGCCCGGCCTCCGGAGCTGTCCCGTCAGCGCCTTCCTGCTCGTCCTCCGGAGTTGTTCCGTCGCCGCCTGCTTCACCCTCGAGCCCGGCCCCTGAGAGCCGTGGTCTTTGCCTTCGAGCCCGGCCCCCTGAGTGCCGCGGTCTTCGGCCTCGAGCCTGGCCCCCTGAGAGCCGCGGTATTCGCCCTCGAGCTCGGCTCCCTGACTCTTCCTGCCGCTGCCTTCGCCCTCATGCTCGGCCCCCTGAGTTTGCCCGCTGTGGTCTTCGCCCCTCCATGGACTCTACCCTGCCCCCGGGCCATCCGCCCGAGACCCCCACCATGGACTCTGCCTTGCCCCCGGGCCGTCCGCCCGAGACCCCCACCATGGACTCTGCCTTGCCCCCAGGCCGTCCGCCCGAGACCCCCACCTTGGACTTTGCCTTGCCCCCGGGCCGTCCGCCAGAGTCCCCCTTCTCTGCTTCTGCCTTGCCCCCAGGCCGTCCGCCCGAGATCCCTTCCGGGCCCTCCGCTGTGCTCTGGGTTTTTTTAGGGACGTCTGGAATCCGTCCCTTGAGGGGGGGGGTTCTGTCACGATTCTCATTTTATGTCACGTTTTTAGGTTTGGGTTTATTTTGCTGTTCGGTTGTGTATTGTCTGGTCCCTCTCTCTGTGTTTTTCCTCCCTGTCGTTAGTTTCCCTGTTGTCCTTGTGTTTCTCCTCCCCTGCCCGGCTGTTTCTCGCCTCGTGATTACCCCTCCCTGTATTTAGTCTTGTCTCTTCCTGTTCAGTGTTGGTTCGTCTTTTGTTGGTGACTGAGTTCACCGGTGAGTGGTCTGTTTTGTCTGAGTTAGTTTCATTATCCTTGAAATAAAGGTTTATCAGAGTTATCTGCATTTGGGTCCTGCTTCCTTCACTCAACCGTAACAAATGCATGTTTTCTGCTATCTTTGATGAATGATAAAAAGACAATTTTACCATAAGTTCTTAATGATATTGATACTGCTGGACTCAGTATTCTTACACCTACTATCACAATACATTGAAGTACTTCTAGTGTGTTTTTTGTAATCCTCTGTCAAAGTCCCCTCCTGAGAACAAAATCAAGCCACTTCTGCTAAGTTTGATGAGGGAAAAAAATATGTTTTGCCATTAGTTCTTCGTGAGATTGACACTGTTGGACTCAGTACTAGTGATTGAAGCTACTCCCACAAGTACTATGAAGTACTTTTACTGTGTACTTTTTGAGTAAACCTCTGTCAATGTCCTCTCCTAAGTACAATATTGCTCTGCTATTTTGAATAAGCATTAAAACACCTTTCTCATGAGACTGATATTGTTGGACAGAGTACTTTAAGAGGATGGTAGACATGATATCAGCAATACTTCCAGTCAGTATTTCCAGCAGCAGCATTTGTACCCCTTGGAAAGTCTTTAGAGTCTGGCCTGGAAAGCTGGTCACAAATATCCTTCAACAAAGTGACACACCCTGTCACTCTTGTTGGCCTCTTATGGGGCTGCTGTCTTTTAAATATGATTATTTCTCTGCTCCTAATTAATTCCTCGCAGATTCTTCCATCAGTCCCAGAATGTCAGATAATTCAACAAAATGTTTTTGTGAAGGTCAGAGTTAAATTATAGATTGTTTGATTTTGTAATTACAAGGTGAGAGAAAATAAATCCACATCTTCCTATTAAACTTATTTTATTTACTTTTCCATGTTGTAGCCTACATAGCCTACTTACTTGTATTACATGTTGAACAACATGTTGGATATCTTCCCCAGCCTCAAGGAAATACAATAAAATAAATGGATTCATAATTTAAAAAAAATATAAAAATGTATAAATTAATAATGTTGTGTGCAAACATTTCAAATATAAAATAAAAAAAAGTTTACTTTTGAAATGATTTCCCACAAAAACCTTTCTAAATTATAGTAAATTATTAAAAAAGATTTAGTCAATATACGTTTTTCTGCCTAAAATAGTTGAAATTGAACATAAACTATATCAAACACCACATCCATGGCAATTAACCCAATACTGTATTTTACAATTACAGTATATTTATTTAAAGAGAGTAACTCAATTATGATATCAGTTTAATCAGTAATGTGTATAGTGTATGGGTGTGTGATGTGTCAGCAGGGCCGGACTGGGACCATAGGTCAGTCCGGGAATTATACACCCAGCCAGGCCAGTACCAGTTTTCTTTGGGGGCGTTTTGCTGGATGTATCGTCAATATTTACAACGTTGCTGCCCTTAGTGATTAGCCCTACAGTTTAAATCTACTACTTAAATAGAAACATATGGACATAGGATATTGTTAAAAAAAGTGTGCATATATATTTGGGAACCTATCCATGTGAACATGTCCCCCGAGAAGATTTGTTTTTTTATTTTGGAGTTAAATGCATCAATCACTTTGAGTATAGGCTACTGATATCAGCTCTGCTTGCTCTCAGGAAATATGCATCTGCACTATCTCGATGCATTCTTTCATGATCTTCAATTCTTTGGTAATCATGCTTCCATGACTAACCGTAACCTCCGTTCCCTCTCCCCCTCTACTTTTGCCTCCTCGGTGCTCTCAGCCCTCCCTTCCTCTGACTCGTTCCAACTCCTGCCTCCAAACTCTGCTGCAGAAACTCTCCTCTCTACTCTCTCTTCCTCTCTGGACTCTCTCTGTCCTCTCACATCTCGGCAGGCTCATCAGTCTCCTCCTGCTCCCTGGCTAAATGACGTACTGCGTGCTAATAGAACCGTCCTTCGGGCAGCAGAGCGGAAATGGTGGAAATCCAAACACCGCGACGACCTCCTAACCTATCAGGCTCTCCTCTCCTCTTTCTCTTCTTCGATCTCTCAGGCAAAAAGCTCTTTCTTTCAAGACAAGATCCAATCTTCCTATTCCAATCCTAAAAAACTATTTTCCATCTTCTCCACCCTCTTGGACCCTCCCAAAGCCCCTCCCCCCTCCTCCCTTCTGTCAAGCGACTTTGTTAACTACTTTGAAAAAAAGGTTGACGATATTCGCTCGTCTTTTTCTGACTCACCTTTACTCACTGCTGGATCACCTGACCGATGGTCAACCGGCACACTAACTACTTTTTCCCCTCTCTCGCCAAGTGAGGTTCTTACCCTCGTTACCTCTGCCCCCCCTACCACCTGTCCTCTGGACCCTTCTAACCTCCTTCAGACTATCGCTCCTGATATTCTACAGTTTCTCACCCATTTCATCAACACTTCTCTAACTTCTGGTCACTTTCCAAACAGTCTCAAGGAGGCAAGAGTAAACCCTCTCCTAAAGAAACCCACTCTCAACCCGTCTGATGTTATAAACTACAGGCCTGTCTCTCTCCTCCCGTTCCTGTCTAAAACACTTGAACGCGCTGTCTTTAAACAACTTTCCTGCTATCTCCATCAGAACAACCTTCTGGATCCGCACCAGTCTGGTTTCAAGGCAGGTCACTCCACAGAAACTGCCCTCCTTGCTGTCACTGAGGAACTGCACACTGCTAAAGCAGCCTCCCTCTCCTCTGTCATCATCCTGTTGGACCTGTCTGCTGCAATCGACACGGTGAACCATCAGATCCTCCTTCGCACTCTCCAAAAACTTGGAGTTTCAGGCTCTGCACTTTCCCTCCTCACCTCATACCTCAAAGACTGCACCTACAGGGTAACTTGGAGAGGGTCCGAGTCCGACCCTTGTCAATTAACTACAGGGGTCCCTCAGGGCTCTGTTCTTGGTCCCCTCCTCTTCTCCCTGTACACAAACTCGCTCGGATCTGTCATTAGCCCGCATGGTCTTTCATACCACTGCTACGCTGACGACACCCAACCAATTCTGTCCTTTCCCCGCTCAGAGACGCAGGTGGTCGCTCGCATCTCTGCTTGTTTAGCTGATATCTCTCAGTGGATGTCCGCTTATCATCTCAAGCTCAACCTTGACAAAACTGAAGTGCTTTTCCTTCCGGGAAAAGATTGTCCCACTCTTGACCTGACCATCAACATCGGCACCTCTGTTGTCTCCCCGACCCTGACTGCAAGGAATCTGGGTGTGATCCTGGATAACAACCTGTCCTTCACTGCAAATATCGCTGCTACTACCCGCTGCTGCAGATACATGCTTTTCAACATTAGGAAGATACGTCCCCAGCTGACCCAGAAAGCGACGCAGGTTCTGGTCCAGGCTCTCGTCATCTCACGCCTAGACTACTGCAACTCCCTCCTGGCTGGTCTACCTGCATGTGCCATCCGACCTCTGCAGCTCATCCAGAATGCAGCGGCTCGTCTGGTCTACAACCTTCCTAAATTTTCCCACACCACTCCGCTCCTCCGCTCCCTCCACTGGCTTCCGGTAACTGCTAGAATTCACTTCAAGACACTGGTACTTGCGTACCATGCTGCGAATGGATCTGGCCCTTCCTACATCCAGGACATGGTTAAACCGTACACCCCAGCGCGTGCCCTTCGCTCTGCATCAGCCAAACGACTCGCTGCACCCTCGCTGCGAGGGGGACCCAAGTTCCCATCAGCAAAAACACGTGGATTTGCTATCCTGGCTCCTAAATGGTGGAATGAGCTCCCCATTGACATCAGGACGGCAGAAAGCTTACACACCTTCCGGCGCAGACTGAAAACTCATCTCTTTGGACTCCACTTCGAGCGATAGAATGACTAACAAAGAACTGCTAACAGAGCACTTATATACTAATAAAGGACTGGCTTATCTAAAGCCAGTTGAGTAGCACTTGAATGATTGGCTCTATGAAACCTGATGTACTTATATGATTCTGTTTTCCTCAAGGTTGTGTCTTCCTGGTCGAATGTACTTATTGTAAGTCGCTTTGGATAAAAGCGTCAGCTAAATGCAATGTAATGTAATGTAATGACTGCATGCCTCCTTTAACCAAAGCATTGTCACTGGCAGGCTTGGCAAACATGAGACACAGCGAACAATATAGAGAATGCGATGATTCACAGTAAGTTAACCATTTTCTATTTGTCCCATCCTTGCTGTGGAATACTTTGGGAATGGCTTTCTTGGACGTTTGTTGTGGGTGGTTGGCTGAGGGCAAGCAAAATAATCAAAAGGCCTCTCTGTGTCAACTTCCTGTGCGTCTCTTTCGCTGTCTCCTCAGTTGCAATTTATCTTGTGCTGGACCCTGAATCTTGATTTGTCTTGTCAACCTCCTCAGCATCTGCTGGTACTGAATAAGAACCAGCATTGGGCAACACAATAATAATACAGAAAAACAGGGGGAAAAAAAAAAATATATATATATATATCAGGGTTTTCGTTAGCCGGTAATTACCGGTTTTTAGCTGGTAACATTTATTAAAAATTGGTAAATTCAAAACCTGCCGGTCAAAATGTCTGGTAATAATTAGGGAGGCTCCGATTGATCGGCCGCCAGTCATTATCGGCCGATATTCACTCTTAATAGTTTGATCGGTGCTCTCTATAAAGGCCGATCAGGAGAGCTGGATCTGATCGATATGGACATAAACGCGAGTGAAGTATAACCGGACGCGAGAGAGAGATCAGATCAGCTGCTGAGTCTGACCGAGACACGCAGCTCTGTATAATCACCTGAAGCCCCGCCCACTGTTTAGCGAGCTGCAGGAGCTGCATGAGAAACTGACGGGCTGTCAGGAGAGAGAGAGGGGAAAAGAGAGGATCCGTTTCTCCCGTGTTATTATTCAAATGTAATGTAAACTTTTGAATAATGTATGTTATCTACTACAAGTAGTTTGTTTGAATATAATAATTATGTTGTTTGTTGTTTGTGGAATAATTTATTGAAAAATGAATCTGAATTTTTCGATCTGTTACGATTATAAACTGAAGCAATATAAAAATGAGCCCCGTGAACTGAGTTTTAAACTGAAGCATATCTGCTCATAGTCCGGTAATTACCTGCTAACGGAAACTCTGCTACACAACTCTGCTACTACTACTCACTACTCACGTAGTGCAAAGACCTATTGAAATCGTCAGTATTATTAGGGCCTGAGCACGTAGTGCAAAGACCTATTGAAATCGTCAGTATTATTATTCTTCTTTTACCGGTTCTGCACTTTCGACCTGTTTTTGAGGGGGTTACGACACTATTCATGTAGCGACATTTGGCAACGCCGCCAGGACCGGTGAAAATGTTAACATTCTGGATTCGATGGGTTACATTAGCATAATGTGAAAAACATTGAAATATTAACTTAAATTCCAATTTCTTGATTTTCCAAACCAAACTTAGTGCACAGCATCAATGGAGGGGCAGACACATTACCATACAAAATGAGCACGAGGTGTGGAAAAATGTGGCCGACATCAATCAAAACGTATTAGCAAAAGGGTGTGGCCTACACATAAATGCTCACAATTCATCCAAAATATATCCAAATATCAAAGATTTCGGTGGATAGGTTCAGTGTGTCTTGGGGAATAGGCACAACAAACAATGTTCATTTCGGACAATAGGGGGCGCCAGAAACACAACTAATTTATATCTCAAGAACCGATGGACTAAAAAAATATATATTGTCATAGACATACTGGCAGGGTGAGTATAAACTGAGATTTAAAGGGTCGCAACCAATGAAAAATGTGGGCGTGTCCTATTCAGTTTTTTCTCGAAATCGAAGGGTTAAAAAATGTACCGAGCCATAAGAAGGGGAAAAAATTAGTTACGGCCTTTAAATTCGGAACGCATTTCACAGCCCACAACTTTCTCCAGACTGTAGAAAAAAATCGGACGTTTTAGCAAATATGGCTCAGTAGCGCCCCCTATTGTGCGGTAGTCAAATATAGTTTCTTCGAACTACCCGAAACTTGGCACAGAGATTCCTCATGGAAATGCAGACATATTTCAAAATGGCTTCCATTATCTCCGCCCCCCATGAAGTCGGCCATTTTGAAATATGTCCATTTTAAGCGCATTTTCGCATACTTCTCCTAGTAAAATGATCGGAAACTTTTCAAACCAGGACAAGATCAGCCCATATCCAATGTGATGCTAAATTGCGAATGAATAGTCGACTGCTCAAACGGGGAGCTCGTAAGCTAACGGAACATGTACCAATTTTGACGATTTAAATGCCACAAAATCGCTAAAATGACTTTCGGACGTAAAACTTGGAACACATGTCACAACCCACGTCTTTTTCCAGACTGTACAAAAAAAATGTACATTTTTGTACACCAGCTCAGTAGCGCCCCCTATTGTGCGATAGTCACATATAGTTTCTCCAAACTACCCCAATCTTGCCACAGACATTACTGATGGAATTGCGGACATATTTCAAAATAGCTTCCATTATCCCCGCCCCCCAGAAAGTCGGCCATTTTGAAAAATCTGTGTTATTCATGCATTTTAAGCGCTTTTTCGCAAACACCTCCTCGGGAAAAGATCGGATAAATTCCAGTCCAGGAAAAGTCATATCCAATATGATGTTAAATTGCGAATAAAATAGTTGCTAGCTCAATCGGGGCGAACGTAGGCTAACAGAGAATGTACCATTTTTGACGATTTACATGTCTCAAATGACTCCAAACTACTCGCATATTTTTCCAGATATTCACGAAACGCTGTATACACATTGCTATTATGATGGCACACAAATTCACCAGCAACAGCTCTGCTTATTAATTTCCCACATTAACCATAAACACCCAATACATATAAAAGTCCTAAACAATGTATGGTGAAATGTTTTCCATCTTTGTTTTTCTATCTATGACTACAAACAGTATTTCCACTACAAGCAGAACAGTAACAAATCTTTCTATGCAATACAATAGAACAGTATGTGTTCACAGCCAATCCACGATTTAATGAGTATTTCCTTTGTGCCAAGAGCTGATTTAGTATATTGCATCAACGACCTTTTCAATTAAATTGACAATTCTTTTGTGTAATTAATAGTGTGTGAAACCAGGCAGATTGAGTGACATGGTGTTCATTTCCACTATGCCAAAGCAGTTTACAGTTGCTGATGGTGTAAGGTAATATATATTGTCCTAAGTAATTGTATGTAGCCTGCTACAACTTTGTGATTGTTGTCTGAGTGTAAAATTGTCTTAATTATCATATAAACATGTTCAAAGGAGTACACGTTACAAGGCCGTGCGGGGGGAGCTGCCAGACCCAGATGTCTGCAAAGTCAGTGAGGTATACAAGGACCTCTCAGCAGACATCCCACCACGAAAAAAAAACGAATGGCTCACTACTAAACTCAACGACTAACACTCTTTCAGAGGATATGTTGGAAATGCACACATTATATATATCTTTTGCATCTACTTTCTGGATATTGTACATCTGTTCATCTGTTATATAAACTAACATTACTTAAATATGCAGACTAATTGACGAAATGTTTAAATATATATTTTACCCCCCGATATAACATCAACCTATGTTTTGTAAAAGTTTATTAAATTCATCTGTAAAATGTTATCATATTGTGGATTTATTAAATTATGTATTTTCCTTTGTTATTTGTGTGTGTGTTTGTTTTGAGGATATAATTCATTAGTACCTAAACATAGTATGGTATAACTGCTTTTTGTAATGAAATACACAATTGAAATGAAATCTTTTAATCGTTGTTGCCCAGGCTTGCCGTAATGAATGGAAACTTATCTCCCGATTATAACATTGTGTAACTTGCTGTTGTTAAATACCGTCAAACTATAGTTGCAATACTAATGTGCTTTATGTGCAATATATACTTTATATACATATGCCATCTTTAATAACTGTAATATATATATATATATACCGGGCTGCTAAATCCTAAGAACTTCTACAGGATTTGATTTGTAGATTTGATTTGTGTTTAATCTGTTTTTTTGAAAATTATGTAACTTTTTATCTTTTTTTTTTTTTTAGCATATTGTTTATTATATTATAACTTAGTACTTTTTTAGCATATTGTTTATTATATTATAACTTAGTACTTTTTAACGCATGTAAGATATTCAACACTATCCTCTGTCTGTCTGTGGCTCTTTCCTGCTGTAACGCTGCAAATGTCCCCTCTGTGGGACTAATAAAGGTATTCTGTTTCTCATAACGGGACAAATTTGTACAAAGGGGCACACAGCAATGTAGTGCCGACTTTCTTACATGCTGGAAGGCCAATCGCTTTACTTTACCCCGAAATCCGCTCATTCTTGCTCTCGGTGTGACATAAACTGTCAAGCTCTCAACGTTCTGTACTCAAACCGGAAGTACTCAGCCGCACACCCAGCCGCCGGAAGTTGATAGACGCCATCTTGTGCACAGAGCCTATAGAACACATCATTTAAACCAGCAGGATGTAAACAGAGGAGAACAGCCGGTCTGATTTAGTGCCATGTGATTATCCTGTAATGAGTAACATACACGGTGTTGATCGACTATATAAACAGTTCATTTATTGTCTCGATACATGTGTTGTGTAAGACATTTGAATCAATTTGATACGTAAATATTAAATGTACCTTTATTTTGAAAAACTTTATTGTGAAGGACAAACCGGATGTCACATTTCCGGTATTGCCGGTTTAGAGAGAGACTTCAGGTAGCTTGCCTTGGCTGTCTGTGTGCGCGGAGGTTTTGTCGTCAACAGACTCATTAAACTACCCACTTCTCGGTACATAGAAACCCTGCTCCACGTTGTCAAACGTGAGTAATATCGCAATTGGTGTGTTATACTGAAATGTGTTGATATTGTATACTTTTCATTGGAACACGCAGTGGGTGTGTGCAGTGCTAATGCTAATACCTAGCGCCACTTGTTTTGATGTACGTTTTTGTTGGTAACCTCGCTAGTTTGTATCTTTTAGTGTTGAGGTGGGCACCGTTAGATTCTGTGTCTTTACGGTCATAAACAATGTGTTGGATGTGGAGCTAGGATAAGTAATAAGGGAGCTAGGAGTGATTTTCGGTGCACCAATAGGTTAGCATTTTTCGCTCGGGGCTAATTCAGAGGCTCACTGTTAGCATTGTGTGTTTTTTGTGAAAAGATAAATGAAAAAGATCAGTTAAATTAGTTTTTTCCCCGTTCTATGGATATAAAATATTCATAGTTTACTAAATATTAAGCTTCCTTAGACATTGTTTCCTGCAAATGACGCGATTTCGGGTCCGTGGGGCCTAAGAGGATAAGTATGGATGAGTATGTTTTATTTTATTTATTTTTTCACAACAGTTGTATTTGGATGTAATGAATACCTATAGTGATAATTCAAAGTAATACAATGATTTTTACAGTGAAAACGTTGGACTTTATTTTTCTAAACCTCTCTAACAAGGTCAAATTTCACTTGTTTTGCATCAATCTTGATACAGGGTACTTATTATATGTTATAGTTTGGATTCCTAAAGCTTTTAGTCTACTAAACTCATCATTCAAGGGTGGTTTTCACTATAAGTAATGTTTTTTTTTTAGGCGGACATTAGAATTTACATGTTTTTACTATGTTCCATCTGAATTTACTTTAAAAATAAAAACATCTCTATTGTACGGTGGCCCTGAAGTGCAAGAAACTACAGCATTTCACAAAACACAACAGAATTTCACAAAACACAACAGCATTTCACAAAACGCCACAGCATTTCCCAAATCGCCACAGCATTTCAGAAAACACAACAGCATTTCACAAAACGCCCCAGCATTTCACAAAACACCACAGCATTTCACAAAACGCCACAGCATTTCACAAAACACCACAGCATTTCACAAAACACAGCAGCATTTCACAAAACACTGCAGCATTTCACATTGGACGGAAAGGGTATTCCTTAGGGAGAACACTTATTGTTTGTGATTGGACAGAGCCAGCCAGAGAAGCACTGCTGTGATTGGTTGTTTTTGCTGCCAATCAAGAAATGACTTCGTGATTGGTCCAACACATCAGCCGGTAGCTGTTAGCACACACTCAGAGCTCACAGCTCCTCATATCTGTTCAGAAACTGGACAAAAGTTAAAGATATGCAAAACACAGACTGTCTATGTCATGGCGAATACAGTCGCTGCTTTATTTATGTCTGTATGATGTTGTTGTGAGTGTGGACGGAGCAGCTACAGGTTAGTTTAGCCTGGTCGATCCGATTCCGATAGGATTTACATGGAGATACGGCCCGCCCCCTCTCCAGCGTCTTTTTTGAATCACAGGAGTAAACACAGAATTAATGCTTTATTAATTCATGGTTTTTAAGGGGCTTATCTCCATGTAAATACTATGGTAGACTACTCAATATTCGCATCGCTCTAATCGCTCGAGTTTCACCGCGGCTGTCAGCTGTGTTTGCTCCTGTCATTCAAACACGATGCGCTGGAGAGGGGGCGGGAAGTATCTCCATGTAAATCCTATAGGAGATACCAACTACAACAAAATGAACATATTTGACAGTGATTTAATTGTAATACACGTTTCAAAGTGATGCCGAAGTAACTACATACTGATAACGGTTAGTAAAAACCATGAATTAATGCTTTGACAAGTCTGCAGACAAGACGGCAGGCGAAAAGCTTTTAAAATGCGTGTTTTCAGAATGGAATCGGATCCATCAGGCTAAACTAACCTGTAGCTGCTCCGTCCACACTCACAACAACGTCATACAGACATAAATAAAGCAGCGACTGTATTCGCCATGACATAGACAGTCTGTGGTTTGTACATATTTAACTTTTGTCCAGTTTCTGAACAGATATGAGGAGCTGTGAGCTCTGAGTGTGTACTAACGGCTGATGTGTTGGGAGGGACCGGTTGGGACATATTGCGCTGTCGGACGTTGACCAATCACGAAGCGTCATTTCTTCACTGGCAGCAAAAACAACCAATCACAGCAGTGCTGTCTGGCTGGCTCTGTCCAATCATAAACAAGAAGTGTTCTCCCTAAAGGAATACCCTTTCCGTCCAATGTGAAATGCTGTGGTGTTTTCTGAAATGCTGCGGTGTTTTCTGAAATTCTGTAGCGTTTTGTGAAATGCTGTGGCGTTTTGTGAAATGCTGTTGTGTTTTCATTTTAAGTCATATGCTAATATTAACCAATACACAGCTTCAATTATTACTTTACTTACCTTGACCACATAACAGCTGTATTGAAGGTTTGCTTTTTGATCAATAAACACAACAACAAAAAGCAAACTCTACTGGTATGGAACATACATGGCCTAATATCCAGAGGAGATGCGTTTATTGAGTAAACAAACAGTCAAGGGCAGAACGTCTGCACAACCCACTGCACCGCACGCCACGGTTAACCTGTTAAGCCCGGGGACCCTGTTTTTTTTTCTCGACACTGTCTCAGGGCATCTTAATATTTAAAAACCTATCAATGTGTTATACCAGATTAACGAGAAGAATCTCAGCTAACTGACGATAAGAACCATTTGTACCGAAACAAAACAAAAGTCTCACAAGAAGCGTTAGCATTAGCCCTTAGTTAAAACGGGCAGATGCTACTTCCGGTGCTAACTAGCAAAAACGATCTTTAAAACTTAATATTTTCTGCACAAACTACATATCATCTGAAAGCTGATACTCCACAGATTATTTTTTTTATAAGTATCATCACTGTAGGACACAAACTCACTGAGCTATCAGCCAGAACAGAGAAGAAAAAAAACAACAGTTTTCAAAACCATAACAATAATTATGTCTTACCGTTGCCGTTTTGTGATCAAAGCTCTTGTTCAAGGGAATAAAAACGCTGTTTAAGGTTAATCCAATGTCTCTTAGTCACTTTAGAATTGTTCCTGATAATCTATCATTACTTTCATGGCAGCAGAGTAGGTATAAAGTTTCGCAGTCCCGAGCTAATGCTGTCTCACGTGCTGTTTACGCAAACCTCTCTCTACTTGACGTAAGTGTTTAGTGGGACTTACTAACTGTCACTCGATTCTATTGGCTCTAACGGTTCAGAAAAGGTGTCAATCACCCAAATCGTCCAATGGGTTCCAAAGATATGATCCTGCGTAGTATAAACTACGCCTGCTCCGGCTCCATTACGCATTACGCAGCCAGAAGGGAGAGCTTCACCACCGAGGCGAGCAGGTGCTAGAGATGCTAGCTGACGATAGCGGGGCTATGATCCTACCAGATGACTCTTCATCAGATGATGAAGATCTCCTCCAGCCAGACCTGGATCCGGACAGTAGTGACTCGGATGTTGAACTTCCACCATGGGAAAGGTATGTAATCTCTCTGTTTTTATATATTACTTATGTGTTTGGTGGAACTGCGTCACAGTGCTAGCTTAGCCAAGAAGCTACAGGAATGATTAGGCAAAATGCTAAATAGTTTTACTTGTCTTTTTGGAGTTACATTTTCTAAATGAATGGCCAGTGAATGAATATATACATGTGTTTACTTATTTATTTGGTGTAATATTATTCATTTATAGTCCAATATTATCCTTTTTATATATTACTTTTGTGTTTGGTGGAATTGCATCACAGTAGGCGCATTCACACTGAGGTACTTTTCCCACAAAGGTTCATGCGAACTTAGTTCATGATCGCGTTCACACCAAAAAGAGCCGGTACTAAAATTAGTTCATGCGAACCTTTTTACCCCCTCGAAAGTCCCTGCTAGAGAGCAGGGACTTTTGAGCGGCTCTTTTGTGAGAAAAGAGCTAGATGTCTGATTGGCTGGGCGGATTGCAAACCACGCCCTGTAAAACTCCCAAAAAGTTTTGTGAATCCGCCATTTTATTATCCTCGCATTAGCATTATTAGCATTAGCCCATCGCAGAAACGCAGAGAGACTAACTTATGGCAACACAAAATAAAACATGGGAGCGGTGGAGATGAGGAGGTGTCGGCATTCTGGCGATTTACTCGGAAGGCTTCAGTAGAAGCTGCTGGGAGTCCCAGCAGCTTCTACTGAAGCCAGTCCCCAACTCCGGGGACTTCCGGCCGGGGACTTCCGGCCGGGGACTTTGGGCGGCAGTATACGCCGTGAAGTGGTTTGCGGCCTGCCCTGCCAAAGCAGAAGAAGAAGAAGAAGTGACGTCAGCGGCTTCATTTGCCTAATCCACCCCCAGGGTCTTTTTCCGGTGTGAACGCGATCTCTACTTAGTTCATGCAAACTAAAGAGTTCGCATGAACTAAGTTCGCATGAACCTTTGTGGGAAAAGTACCGCAGTGTGAATGCGCCTAGTGTTAGCTTAGCCAACAGGAATGATTAGCCAAAATGCTAAATAGTGTTACTTGTCTTTTTGGAGTTACATTTTCTAAATGAATGGCCAGTGAATGAATATATACATGTGTTTACTTATTTATTTGGTGTCATATTATTCATTTATAGTCCAATATTATCCTATAAGTATAAGCCAGTGAATTAATCGAATCTCTTTGTTTTTCCACATTTTTTAGATGGGGTGTGACCCCAGCAGGACAAAGCCTCACACCCAGAAGACTTTCAGGGAGCAGCTTGCTGCAGAATTGTTGGAGTTTGCTTACACACCTACACATACACACACCTACACTTACACACACCTAGTACACACACTCACACATACAAAAATATTTATAAAAAAAAAATATTTAAAAAAAATATATATATTTGTTTTTAAATATTTTTTGTTATTGTTTTGGGTGGAATGAATACCTATAGTGATTATTCAAAGTAATACAATGATTTTTATAGTCTGGTACCTGAAAAAGGTCAAATGTGCCCAAATGTGCCCAAAGCTTATTCCGCCTGGACTTTATTTTCATAAACCTCTCTAAAAAGGTCAAATATCACTTGTTTTGCCTAAATCTTGATACAGGGTACTTATTATGTTATACTTTGGATTCCTAAAGCTTTTAGGCTACTAACCCATCATTCAAGGTTGGTCTTCACTATAAGTAATGGGTTTTCTTTAGGCGGAGACAGGAATTTACATTTTTTTGCTATGTTCCATCGGAATTTACTCTGACACAGAACAATCTATATTGATTCTGACACTTCTACATCCAACTCACAGATGTAACCTTGCTTTGATAAAAACAATTATTCATATAAACCTTTTAGAAGTGAAGTTATGGTCATTTGTTCTGGGAATGTCATTTTCGAGCCTGAACCTTGGCTCAAAAATGGCCGCCCCGTAGTTTCGGAGCGCATCGAGTTTAAAATACCATCTACAAGCTGATGCTGACAGCCCCGCTCCTGCCGCCCGCTTGTGGCAGACCACACTTCCACGCTCACCGGCAGGCACCAACTTCTGGAGGACCGGGAGGGTGTGTGTATGTGTGGCCCGAGCGAGCGAGAGAGAGACCTTACGTGCATTGTTGTTGTTAGCATCTGGTGCTAGCTAGCTGCGCTAACGGATATAAGGAGCTGTTTAAATGAAAACAGAGGAGCGACATTTCGCCACAACTGCGCCGAGCACTTGACTTTATGCAGGAAGCCAGACAGCGGGACATTGTACGAACAGTCAGCACGGATAGTGCACAACATGATTGCAGCGTCCAGGCAGCTCCGGTTCGAGCATATGCCTTGAGTTGCACATAGCTCCAGCGCGTGCGCGCGCGCGCACACACACACACACACACACACACACACACACACACACACACACACACACACACACACACACACACACACACACACACACACACACACACACACACACACACGCACACACGCACACACACACACACACTGGTATTATTGTCTTCGTACGCTTTTAACACACTATCGTAGCGATGGCGATGTTTCAGGTGACTGATCAGGTTCGAAGTATTAGGGAGCGCTGGATTTGTGAAGAACTCCCCTCTTCCTAAACCACTAATACCACAGTACTGGCAAAACGGGAGGAGCCGAGTGAAAAACAAGCGCCCCTCATCCCAATCCACCCACACCGCAGTATTTTTTCCTTTTTTTTTTTACCCAAAAAATATATTGTATATTAT
The DNA here is from genome assembly GCF_902827115.2 of Pseudochaenichthys georgianus. Taxonomy (NCBI): domain Eukaryota; kingdom Metazoa; phylum Chordata; class Actinopteri; order Perciformes; family Channichthyidae; genus Pseudochaenichthys; species Pseudochaenichthys georgianus. The sequence continues at coordinate 46,290,521 of NC_047506.1, read as the reverse complement.
CGGGGCTATTAATACTGGTATCGGGTTTATCGGGATGACGTCATAATTCCTAATATCGGACCGATAATTATCGGGCCGATAATTATCGTGCATCCCTAGTATTTAATACTAATAACATAATGATTCCTTTTACTTTCAGATGATAATACTTTTCACTTGGGCTATTGACAATTTTGAATGCAGGACATTTGCTTCTAAAACATCTTTTTACCTATAGTCCAGCAGATATGTGAAATATCAGAAATAATTGTGCTTTTGATAATAAAAACATGACATTTGGCACACTGTTAGAGCATGCCCTAAGGAAGATTTTTGGCTATAGGGCCATCGCAAATGTGTCCACCATTGGTTGTTATTTTACCAGTAGCTTATGATCCAGACAACCTAGGAACTTGATTCTGGTGGCTAATCCTACATTTTCAAGGATGGGGAATGCATTGGTACTATTTACAACATGCTAGAATGTAGCTAACTATATGTATTTGGTATTCAGGGGACAAAATAACACAGTAAACCATTAACATATTTATTATGGTGAAGTAATACATAATATATATTTAATACTACAGGTTTTCAACTAAATGCAGACTTAGTTCTGAAAACACAGTCCACCACGGTGGTCCAGTAAACTTCCCATCCACCTGTGGAGTTCCTCTTCCACCCCCAGTCACCTGGGGATGGGAGTTCAGGGGCTGCAAACATCATCTGTTTCCAGCAGTGACCAGCTTGGTCACAGCTCTCTTTTGCCCCTTTCACACCAGCGCCTTTTCAGCTCCGGCTCGGAGCTAGAGCCTGAAAAGCGCCGGGTTTTCCTGTTCACACCGCAGCGGCGCCGGCTCTTAGCTCCGGAATCCGCTTCATTTCCAGCTCCAAAAAATTGTCGATCCAGAGGCAAGAGCTTTGGAGCTAAGAGGCGACGTCGCTTACGTCTCTCTTACGTCGAGGCGTGCAGGAAACTAAACCCACCTCCCCTGAACATGGGTCGACTGTTATGCCTGCCTACAAGCAGTAGTGCCTATAAACACACTTTATAAAGTCAGGCAACACTAACCAGGCTTCGTGTGATTCTGTTTATTTGTACCTTACTTTGACCATCCGTTCACTGTTATCGATCATTGTGGAGAGAGGCAGACGTGTTGTTTTGTATTATTGCAGCTATCGGATGCAAGTAGTCAGTTTAGCTTCGGTTGCTATGCTAACATCACCCGTTTTATACCAGAGAAACTTTCATAACAGCGTTGTGATACCAAACAGTGTCAATTCAGACTGACACACATTCACTTAGGCTAAGGGGGACTGGGGATATGCATCAGCTGCTTGTGTGAGTCGGACAGTGAATACTTTAGAGCGGCCGCTGCAGTGTGAGCTAACCGGGAGCTAACGGGAGAATAAACTCCCGTGGAAGAGCAGCCAATACTGCAGCGGTCGGTAAATGCTGCAGAAACACATGAATAAACAATGAACCACGGCACTCTGGAGCAAAGTATAAGGTTGGAGAAGTCGTTATTCAATTTATTCTGGCTTCGTGTGATTAAAAGCAACACGATCATCGACCCGACGCAGTTGTTGTTGTTGTTGTGAGCGCCGTAATGGGTGCCGTTGGGGAGCAAATCAGCGATGTAAACGGTGACGTCATGACGCAGCAGGGGCAGCTCTGGGGCGCCAGTGGGTGGTGTGAACAGAGCGGGAGCTGAAAAGGGAAACCGGAGCTGAACCAGAAAAGCTCCCGCTCGGAGCTAGAAACTGAAAAGCGCTGGTGTGAAAGCCGCATTTGTGTGCTGAATCAATGCTGCTTGTGTCGGGGGGAATCCTTCAATTGTTCTACCTTTCTGGGTGAAGAGCTGCTTGCATGCCTGATTGACTGACTCCTGGCTGTTAGTGTGGTTATACAATACCAGAGACACACTCACTTCTCTACTTCCCCTCTTCTACGACCAGGCCAAATCTATGGCCATTAGAGATTCTGAATCCTGGTCAGATCACTCTGGATCAACCTATATACGCTGTGGCTAAACAAATCCAGTGGAGCTGGCCAGCAACTCACAGTGAAGCTAATTTTATTGTGATGTTTGTTGGGTTTGAAGGATAAAAATAAGGCAAAAGTAACGGTGAATATAAGATATAGTAAATCCTGTAATGGAAATGCTAAAAACATTGAGCTGTCTGAGTGGAAAAGTAATGTGTTAAAGTTTACTGCTGAGATGCCTCAGCAGTTGGCCGGCTACATCCTGTTATCTTCAAGGACTAGAACACCATGTTACAGTATGTGTGGCCCCGACCTTCAAAAGGCGCAACTGTCTTGTGAGCGAAAACCAGTTAAAGCAGGTAATAAAGACACATCGAAATTAGGAAGAGGGAGTAGGGCCATGGCCCTGACCTTGGGGACTGGGTGTTGCTGGGCAGAAAAGGCAGATTACAGCACGAGAGAGCACCAAAGGTGGGGGCTTCACAGCAAATACTATAAAGAACAAGATATATTCAGGATTCGGGGCTCACTTCAACTGGGATCTTACTCTGATGAGCTTGTCACGGTGAGAACTCAAGAAGGAGTCCAAAGCGCTTTGTGGTATAGTATCAGATTGATGTATCTTTGTTGAACTGTGTAATAAAGTGCTTATTTGAAGAAACAATCCATTGGAGTGCAAAGTCTAGTTTTTGTACAGCTAACCGAGAATAGTGTCGAAGGACACAATTCCTTTTCCCTCAGAACTAAGAATGGTCATTGGCGGATCCGGACGGCGACTCCGCTCTGGCCATATCCAAACGATCTGCGCGGAGGACGGACCTGGTCCGGTAGACTCCAACAGCTTGGTAACTCCGACGTGATGGTCTAGAGCGGGTAGTCTGGACACCGATGACCTTCTGAGAGGACACCAAAAAACATTGAGTTTACGGCTTTTACAAGAAACCATCTCACACAATCAAAAACCCGGGTAACTCAGAATCAAGGTAAGCATCTGCCTGTTACAACAAATAGATGTGTTTGAAATACCACTAAATTTTAGGATTGTGTGAAAATGGCAGAAATAATTGTCTCAGCTAAAAAGTAAAGATAAAACGTAAATAAAATTGTGTGCACTAAATAGATCAACAAGGGCATAAACAAATCTGTGGTGAGAAGCGGGTGAAACCCGTAATTTATGAGGATCCGCCGCGGTCCAAAGGGAAGGTGTAAAACTGGTCGCCGTACCAGTAGCCATAGTACAGTGTAAAACTAGGGGAGACCCTAGTATCTAAGGGAAGGTGTAAAACTGGTCGCCGTACCAGTAGCCATAGTACAGTGTAAAACTAGGGGAGACCCTAGTATCTAAGGGAAGGTGTAAAACTGGTCGCCGTACCAGTAGCCATAGTACAGTGTAAAACTAGGGGAGACCCTAGTATCTAAGGAAGGTGTAAAACTGGTCGCCGTACCAGTAGCCATAGCACAGTGTAAAACTAGGCGAGGCACTAGTATCTAAGAAAAGGTAGAAGACTAGCAAAAGATGCTAGCAACCAGACAATCTAAGAAAGAAAGGTAAGGAAAAGTAGAAAATGGAAGGCGAATTTGCGAGAGAAGAAGCACTAGGCTTCAAAATGCCAGATGTGCGCCGCGAGGTTTGGAAAGGATGGGTAGAAGAAGGACAAAAGGAAGTTGAAAAAAAGGATCACAAAAAAAAAGGAAAAAAGAGAGCAGCCAAGAAAAAAGAAAATGGAAAGTGAATTTGAAAGACAGAAAAAGGAGGGAATTGTAATCCCAGAAACCCGGCTGGCGGTATGGATGACATGGGTAGACGAAGGGAAGAAAGGAATGAAAGAAAAGGATCATAAAAAATGGGAAGGTAGGGTAGCCAGAGTGTACCGAGACATGACAGACAGCGGACTGCTGAAAGCCTTCCGGAAGAAAGAGGTGGATAGTCTAGGTCGTCTATTAGGGGGAAAAAAGTCCAACAGAAATGTTTAAAAAGGGACAAGACAATATGGAGGAGAGACTGACCAGACATAAAACCATAAAAGTAGGATGGACAGGGCGGTAAAAACACCAGGACCCCCAGGAGGGACCGGTGACATGTTTGACATGTTTGTATAAATCCATCAGCCGACAAGGACAATTTTTTAAACATATTTTGGTCTCCCTCCACTGTCATAAGAAGTTGTTATGGTGGACTGTTCCTAAAGGTTTAAAGTGTTCTAAATCCCAGCTTCTGATTGGATTTATATAAATGTTGGGGAACAGACAGCAGAAAAGAATGACAGTGGTTATGTTCCAAATGCTGTGTACTGTATAAGTTGATCTCTGTAGGTGAGATAAAAAAAGGGATTAAAGCAAACAGATATTGTTCTAAACTGTATTAAAGTAAACAGGTATTATCTTGAACTGTATATGTATTATTTGGGACTGTTTTTAAGGACACTTTCCCACACACACACACACACACACACACACACACACACACACACACACACACACACACACACACACACACACACACACACACACACACACACACACACACACACACACACACACACACACACACACACACACACACACACACACACACACACACACACACACACACTTTCCCAGATACCCTGACACACATACACTCCCTGACCAAGATATCAACACACACACACACACTTCCTCTTTACCAAACGCACACACCTGTCCTTTTCAAGGTTCTTTTTGGGGCCAATGTTTGATACTAATATATCTGTGTACAATGTTTGATTGTTTGAGAAAGAATAGTTTGTGGGAAACCTTCCCTGAGAAATTAATAATTTGTGTGAAACCTTCCCTGGGAAATTAAAGGAGTAGAATCCAGTGGAAGATAAGAAGTGACTCTCCGCCCCAACAGTGTCCCGTATTCGGAGATTATGAGACATGACATAGGGAGTCCTAGGAAGCCCCACTATGAGAGGCCTAGCGGAGCCACTCATACCTGTCACAGTGTTAGACAAACAACTGCCTTTCTTGGTGGATTCAGGGGCCAGGTATTCTACCCTAAAATACCCTAAGTACCAGTCACAGGCGTCACACAACACAGTGGCAGTAGTAGGGTTTTCAGGACAAATAGAACAACTTCCGCTTACCCATAAACTCCCATCTAGCATCGCTGGTCAGACATTCCAACACCCATACCTCCTCTCACCCCAGTGCCCAGCTAACCTGTTAGGAAGAGACATCCTCATAAAAGCAAATGCCTCCATCTTGTGCTCCCCTGACGGATTGAAAGTCACATTCCCCAATGGTGCATTCTATAACTGTTCTGCAACCATATCATCGCATTCCCAGATGTTGTTAGCACAATCCTGCAGTCCAGCGGCCTTCCAAGAAACAACCATATATTGGGGTCTGCTGATCCGCCCTCTGGAAGAGGCTAAGGCCAGAGATTCGTTATATGGGAAGTTCTCCCTTTGGAAACCTTGGATACAGGCCATACATCCCTACAGCCCCCCAAAAGACCCTCCCCATGTCACCTTCTTCTACTCTCGCTCACCATTTGACGAAACGTTTGCTGAAGCATGGGATGACAAAAAGTATGACCAAACTGATGGGGTATGCACAGGGAGAATTTTCATATCAGAAGTAGGGGTGGCAGCGGAAGTATTCCTCGACCTTGATCAAGACTACTGGTACAGAATGGGACCAGAGTCGGTTCCCCACATAACCCTATTGTTAGGCCCCGCCTCAGAGGCAAGATCATTGGGCCCCTTTGTAAAAAAGGCCCAAACAGCCACAGACTGGATACCTACAGACATCCCACAGGTCGAATACTCACCCTCACTCAAAGCACATGCTATCTCACACTCATCAGAGGAAGGCATTAACTATGAGGAAGTCCCGGTGGTCAGAGACCACCACATGGATAAACAGGACCACCCCGACACACAGAGCATGTTTGATAAACTACCAGGACATCTTTGGTCAAAAGATCCATACGACGTAGGACATTGCATCCTGGCCGAACCAGTGCGATTCCAATACACAGCTGACCCACCAGTTTACGCCCCCCAATACCCTATGGCCCACGCGGCGAAAGAGGGTATTGATGATACCATAGACGGACTAATAAGATCAGGGGTATTGGAAGACTCAACAGACTTACAGTGGAACACTCCCATACTCCCAGTAAAGAAGGTAGGGGGTAAGACATACCGAATGGCCCATGACCTAAGACGCATAAACTCTAGAATCACGACACCTCCCATTCCGGTACCAAACCCACATGTGGCAATAGCCCAGATTGGTCCAGGACACCGACATTTCACAGTCATAGATTTAGCTAATGCATTTTTCTGCATTCCCCTGGCAACAGACCTAAGACACATCTTCTCATTCGTTCACAAAGGGCACAGGTTTCAGTACACAAGACTACCACAAGGATTTAACCTGTCCCCAGGAATATTTAACAAAGTGTTAAGGGAACAGCTACAAGACTTAGACCTACCCAAAGACACCATCCTGGTACAGTATGTAGACGACCTACTTTTAGCCAGCCCTGACGCAGACTCCTGCCTAAAAGCCACACAAGCCGTTCTAACACGACTGGCCGAGAGAGGGTTCAAAGCATCCAAAGCAAAGATCCAATGTGCCAGAAAGGAAGTTACCTTTTTAGGGAGAGTGCTGTCTGAAGACGGCACCGCAATGTCCACCACCCACCAGGACTCAATACTGGCCCACCCAAAACCAATACTGGTCAAAGACATGCTCTCTTTTTTGGGCCTGTGTGGGTACTCCAGTATGTATTTAGCGGACTACAAACTACGCACAGCACCACTCAGAGCACTGATAAACGAGAAAGGGCATAGGAACATGACTGCCAAACTAGAATGGGACTCAGACTCAGAACACGCTTTCATAACTCTCAAGCAAGATATGTCTACAGTATGCGCACTGGCCTCAGTAGACTATCAATACCCCTTCTTCTTGGATGTTTCTGAAAAAGAAAACACCGTAAACGGCGTACTTTTCCAGAAAAAGGGGGATCAGAGTCCAGGCAGACATTTTTTGCTGTATGCTAGCGTAGCACTAGATGCAGCAGAGGCAAAATAACCCCCATGCATCAGACATGCAGCTGGAGTGGCTAGAGTACTAAGGAAAATCCAACACATAGTGATGAGACACCCACTCACAGTGCTCACAAGCCATAGCATTGTAGCCCTAGTCAACTCAGCGGCCTTCACCATGACATCAGCAAGACAGACCAGGTTAGAAAAGTGTCTGACACAGCCACACATAACCTACACACATGAAGGCACCAACATGGCAGACTACTTACCAGGAGAAGGAGTCCCACACAGGTGTGAGGAAAAAGTAGTGCAGGATGTAAAAATACGCCCAGACATGCAGGAAACGCCAGTAACAGGGGCAAGAGACATGTTCACTGACGGATGTTGTTACAGACACCCACAGGACGGCCTAAAAGGGGCCTACGCTGTGGTATGACGAAGTAATGAGACAGGACTTTTCGCCGCTTTGAACCAAGGAATAGATCAAGACATCAATGTGTACACAGACTCAGCATACGTACACGGGGTAGTGCACCACGACCTAAAAAGATGGCTCAGGGCAGGATTCATAACTAGTACAGGAACACCAGTGAAACACTATCTCGAAATCAAGGCGTTAGAGGAGGCTATCATGAAACCCAATAGCTGTAATCAAATGCAAAGGACACTCCAAAACCACAGGGTACCTAACCGATGGAAACAATGCCGCCGATCTGGCCGCCAAGCAGGCAGCCGGATACGAAGCCACATTCTCACAAATGGTTGTACGGGCTCCCCAAGAAGGAATACTAGAAGCCAGAACAGATGAGGCGTTGGCTAAAGAACAATCTAAAGCTTCCCCGCAAGAACTAACGACCTGGAGAAACAAAGGGGCAAGAAAGGGAGCAAATGACATTTGGTACTCCCCAGACGGGAGGCCAGTGATCCCACCAGGGTGGGTAAGAGCTATGATGAAGGAAGCACACTCAATGGCACACGTAGGAAAGAACCAAATGGTTAGGGCCCTGACCCATTGGTGGCACCCTTACCTACCAGATTTAATAGCCAATCATCTTGAAGAATGCAGTATTTGTGGACGCTACAATGTGAGGGCAACCATCAAACCACATGAGGGAAAGTTTCCTGCAGTAACAATGGCAGGGGAGGAGATAGTCATAGACTATACAGACATGATAGACAGACATAGGGGAAAGAGGTACATACTCATGGTTGTGGATGCCTACACAGGGTGGCCAGAAGCCATCCCCTGTGCAAAAGAAGACAGCCAGTCTGTAATCAACTTCCTGGTACAAACCTACATTCCAAGACACGGGTTCCCCAAAAAGATTCGCAGTGACAATGGCAGCCACTTCAAAAATCACGATTTAGCGGTGGTGGAAGCCTCTCTTGGGCTAACCCACAGATTTGGAGCAGTGTATCATCCACAATCACAGGGAAAGGTTGAGAGAATGAACTTAAATCTAAAACAGAAACTAGCAAAGGCGATGGAAGAAACAGGAATGACATGGTTGGAGGCACTACCTCTCGCCCTATTGGCTATCAGGAGTTCCATTTGCAGGACCACTGGGTTCACTCCATATGAGATGACTCATGGGCACCAGTTTCCAGGCCCAGGGGCGGGAGCCACGGTTTCAAAGGAACTGTATGACAAAATGGGGCACCAGGCCTACTATAAACAACTAAAATGCCTCGTTGCAGAGTTCGCGGACGAGTCCACAGCAGCCAGAGCCAAAGGACACACAGAGGAAGCTGAGGGCAGCAGGGACGCTGAATACGTCCGCCTGAAGACGATCAAACCCAAGTGGTGTGCTCCAAGGTTCTCTGAACCACTCAAGGTAACCCAGCGAACAGATCATGCAGTCAGAGTAGACGGAAAAGGAGACACGTGGTACCACTGGAGCAGGTGTGTGGAAGCACCAGCACCTACCAGGACCCTCGCTGACACCATCCAGGACCTAGGCCAACTGAACATCAGGCAAACAACCGAAGCCCCCCAACCCCCAAGTGCGGACATCGACTCCACTTCCGAGGAGGAGGAGACAGCAGGAGAACCAACGGCAGCCCAGGAGATAACAGCCGGCGAGGAGGCACAACAAGGGACCGCTCCCCCAAAGTAGGCGGTACACCACACGCATCACATACACACACCACACAAGAGACACTCACCTACACTGATACACCAAAGAACTTTTACAAGAAAAACGAAGATGAAGAAGAACTCAGGACCTAACCAACACCTCTATTGCTTGGCCTTAACACTGTGTTTTTACATCATTGTTGGAATAATCATTATCATAGTGGATGAAAGGGGGAGGCAAATCATTGACCAAAGTAATAATCCAAATTCCCCACAAAATGAAACTACACAAGATACCTTTTCTCCTCCAAAAAACAGCCTAACTAGACACGTCCGCAATGTAGCCGGCACAGTAGATACGGCAAATTTCACCCAATGTAACCAGAAAGATGCATTAAGACACATCTCGCTGACACTTTGCATACCCTCGGACTCAAGCACCACTAACCTCATCCCGTACACCAGTTTGTCAAACGAACACAACCAAAAAGGAGGGTCGTGGGGAAACAAATACCAATGGTACATGACGCTAGACTTTTGGTTCGGAAAAGGCGATCCCAATGAAAGATATAGCTATGGTCGAGCGTGGACCGACATGGTGGGAGAGACAGGGGCGGATTGGAGTTCATCGTCAACAGGAACAGCAAAAAAAGTAAGGCAAAGAGTACACCTAGCAAAATCCTCATCTGGCCTCATAGTACAGTTAGACTTAACGGGGGTACCCCAACCCAAGAAAGATGAACCCCCTTGTGCATCCTTTTATCTATGGCCCAAGACATCGCCAAGCCCCCATTTCTCTATATACGTATGCATGTCCAGTCGCATTAAAAGACCACAATCTGACATAGTATCCGTCCAAAAGGGGGTGGTGATCCACTCCACTAAGGAGTGGACAACTGATCAAGAGTTCCAAGTAGCAACTGGAATCTCGGGACACTCAGCAAACAGCAACAACTGGTTACTGATGGCACAACAAGCCGCGCTAGACACAGGCGATGACTGCCTCGTTCGTATGGGAGCCAGACCCCTGCTCCACATAATTCCTGCCCCGGTAGAACCAATGTGTGCCACTGAAATAATGGGGACAGACAACCCTCAACACAATTGCTCTAAATACGACGTTTACTTCCCTTTAGCCAACGCGGAGTTAAAAACGCCCTTATTCTTTGCCAAAGTTCCGAGGTTGAATTACACCTGTTTCAACACCACAATCAGAAACACTGGGGGGTTCAACAAAACTCTCTGCGACCACATAGTGACACCAACTACACCTGGACGTGGTGTAATCCGAGCAGACATATGGTTCCACTGCGGTGGCAACCAACTCCACGATCGCATCCCATATAATGCCAGTGGTCTATGTGCACTGGTCACTTTGCTTCTACCAGTGAAGACCTACAAATTAAAAGTAGGGGACATAACAAACCTGGCAGAACAATACCCCTATCATACTACGAACAGAGTCAAACGCGAAGCCATGATTGACCCAGATCCAACGTACATAGACGCGATAGGGGTACCACGGGGCGTACCAAGTGAATACAAAATAGCCGATCAAGTAGCGGACGGCTTCACATCCATCATCTGCCCCTGGTGTGTCATCAATAAAAACACAGACCGCATCAATTACGTTCATTATAATGTCCAACGCCTAGGAAACCTCACACATGTCGGACTCAAGGCAGTTAGTGAGCAATTGAAAGCCACATCACTCATGGCCTATCAAAACAGAATGGCCCTAGACATGCTCCTAGCAGAAAAAGGCGGAGTATGCGCAATGTTCGGAGAGCAATGATGCACCTTTTATTCCCAACAACACCGCTGCAGATGGCACTCTACAAATAGCACTGGACGGTCTGAAAACCCTCAACTCCCGCATGAAAGATCAATCTGGTATCGACGGTAAATGGGACGAATGGATGTCAGTGTTCGGTAAATACAAAACCCTGGTCACCTCAGTATTGGTATCAATGGCCGTGTTTGCAGCAATTTTGACCTTGTGCGGGTGCTGCTGCATCCCATGTATCCGCTCAATGGTGGACAAAATAATTAGTACTGCCATAGCACCTTCTACTCCCCTGGGCCAACAACTCGCCTTGCTATCCTTAGAAAACAACCCAGACATTGAGGAAGGCGAAGAAGAAGCGGCAGCAATGGACACTTTCCCGACAGCACCACCATTACCACAGTATGGCATAATGTGGGAAAGAGAGACAGAAGCCTAAAACAGCTGACATAAAAAACAGCTGACACTAAAAACATTGAGCTGTCTGAGTAGAAAAGTAATGTGTTAAAGTTTACTGCTGAGATGCCTCAGCAGTTGGCCAGCTACATCCTGTTATCTTCAAGGACTAGAACACCATGTTACAGTATGTGTGGCCCCGACCTTCAAAAGGCGCAACTGTCTTGTGAGCGAAAACCAGTTAAAGCAGGTAATAAAGACACATCGAAATTAGGAAGAGGGAGTAGGGCCATGGCCCTGACCTTGGGGACTGGGTGTTGCTGGGCAGAAAAGGCAGATTACAGCACGAGAGAGCACCAAAGGTGGGGGCTTCACAGCAAATACTATAAAGAACAAGATATATTCAGGATTCGGGGCTCACTTCAACTGGGATCTTACTCTGACGAGCTTGTCACGGTGAGAACTCAAGAAGGAGTCCAAAGTGCTTTGTGGTATAGTATCAGATTGATGTATCTTTGTTGAACTGTGTAATAAAGTGCTTATTTCAAGAAACAATCCATTGGAGTGCAAAGTCTAGTTTTTGTACAGCTAACCGAGAATAGTGTCGAAGGACACAATTCCTTTTCCCTCAGAACTAAGAACGGTCATCGGCGGATCCGGACGGCGACCCCGCTCTGGCCATATCCAAACGATCTGCGCGGAGGACGGACCTGGTCCGGTAGACTCCAACAGGTTTCACATTGAGATGGCAGCACCAGTGGCGGCCGGCCCATAGGGGCGCTAGGGGCGCCGCCCCACCTCTTCCCACATACAAAAAAAAATATTAAATAAAAAAAAAAAAATGTAATTTTTTTTTATTTTTAAATATATATTTTATATTTTTATTTTTAATGAACAAGGTAAATATCATACAATTAGTATCCGTAAAATGTATAATCTACAATAAAATCTCGTTTAAAATTGTGTTACGATGTCTAAAGTTACTGATAAGTCACATGTTTCCTGCCTGGCCTTGCCCGTGGCATTAGTTTATCATTACCGGGAGCCGTGCAAGGAGCCCCCGAGCCAAACAGCAGCAACCAGCACGTTGCAAAAGTCTCAATAGTAAACTGCCGCCGAAACATAATTTCAACCAATCAGCGGCGTGAAATATTTTGGTCACGAGGGCGCTCACGTTGGCGCCCACGTTGGCGCCCACGTTGGCGCCCACGTTGCTTGCGTGCGTTGACGTGAGTTGTTTTTTAGACTCGTGAGTGACCAAGGTGGATGGATGAGAATGGCTTCGTGTGCAGGTGGAGTCGCCGGGCCTCGGTCCCCGCCCAATTCTGTTCAAGAGCTAATCTCCAATCCTTTCGAAAGGAGAAGTTTGGGAGATAAACTGTTGCTTAAAGACCTTGGACCGGACCAACCCGATTTGTATATATCACAATCACAATATATCACAAGCAAGCTCGTGAAAAAGACAAAACGTATCAACGAGGCTTCTCACATAGCTGGCACACCAGAAAGGCATGGCTAGCTGGATGCAAACAGGTAAATGCTGTCTTTTGTTTCCCATGCTTGCTCTTCAAACAGCCGGGGACAGATACGATCTGTTCAGAAACTAGACAAAAGTTAAACAAGTACAAACCACAGACTGTCTGTGTCATGGAGAATACAGTCGCTGGTTTATTTATGTCTGTATAGGCTGTTGTTGTGAGTGTGGACGGTCGGAGCATATATAACGTTAGCTTAGCCAAGCTCCATTTAGAAAACATGCATTTTAAAAGGGTTTTTTGCCTGCCGTCTGTCTGCACGTCTGTCTACTTGTCAAAACATTAATTCATGGTTTTTACTAACCGGTATCAGTATGTTGTTAATTCGCATCATTTTAAAACGTGTATTACAATTAAATCACGGTAAAATATGTTCATCTTGTTGTAGTTGTAGCCCCCTTGCCAGCGATTCTCTCTCTAGTTTAGCATACTCAGCCCGACTCAGCCTGGTTGTTCCTGGCCCTAGAACCACGATTTTATGGGGCCAGAAAAACTGTGAATTAGGACCCGCTAGCCGGTACTAGGCCAAGTGGAAACGCAACCAAAAATGGGCCCCGCACGGCTCGGCACTGTCCGTGTATTACAATTAAATCACGGTAAAATATGTTCATCTTGTTGTAGTTGTAGCTCCCGAGCCAGCACGTCTTGTTTGAATGATGCGAGTAAACACAGCTGGCAGCCGCGGTGTCTTTCTCTCGATATGTACATAAACGCGAGTGAAGTCTAATCTGACAGGGCGGAGACACCTCTCAAACTACCTAAACTAGTTATAAATATGTTTTATTTTTACTGTCGGCCGGGTCACTCAATACTGGATCAGCTGCTGCATGAAACAGACACTGACGCTGTCCGAAGAGAGGGAGGAAAAAGAGAGGCTCCATGTATTTTATTATTATATTATATAGATTCGTTATTCATTTGTTTTAAAGCTCAATAAATAACAAAGAAGACCTTTGACCGGCACTTTTACAATTTTGTCCGGAAGATTTAAACTTTAATACACGTTGACTGGCGAAAAACTCTGCCCGGTTCCCTCGGCCCCCACCGCGGAGAATAAACAGAAGGGCAACCATGACAACCATGCTTCTTCGCTGCTTTTGTGGAGGAAGTTACAGCGCCACGTACAGGCTCCTGCATATGTACTGCAGCTTCTCCAGCTAAACGGAGCTGTCTCGTGTGGACAGACACTATCCGGTGAATATTGCGTGTGGACGGAAGCTTTTTTGCGATTGTGTTAATCCTATGCGTTTAGCCGTTTTCGTCCTCGTGTGGCCGGGGCCTGATGGATGGGCCTAGCCAGTCTCCAGACCTTAATCCCATAGAAAATCTGAGGAGGGAGCTGAAGTTTTGAGATGCCAAGCATCAGCCTCAACACCTTAAGGATTTGGAGAGGAACTTCAGAGAGGAGTGGACCAAAATCCTTCCTGAGATGTGCACAAACCTGGAGACCAACTACAAGAAGTGTCTGACCTCTGTGCTGTCCAACAAGGGTTTCTCCACCAAGTACTAACACATGTTTTGCAAGGGGATCAAATACTTATTTCCCACAGTTTAATGCATATCAAATTGTATCTTTTATATAATGTCAATTTCTGGATTTTCTTTTTGATATTCTTACTCTCACTGATAAATGACACCTACCATTACAATTATAGACTGTTCATTTATTCGTAAGTGGGCAAACTTACAACGTCTGCAAGGGATCAAATACTTAATTCCTCCACTGTATGTCAGTGAGTGCCTGGTCAAACAGACAAAGCCCATCAAAGATCCCATTAAAAGGAAAAACCTCCCTCTATTCACTAGAGCCTTCTGTGCCTTGGCTGCCACCCCAGACTCCGTACACAACTGGATGGACCCTCTGGAGCGATTTCTGGTATTGCTGTATGACCGCACTAGCAGCCAGGAGTCAGTCAATCAGGAAACTCTTCTTCCAGAAAGGTAGAACAATTGAGGGACTCCACCCAACACAAGCAGCATTGATTCAGCACACAAAGAGAGCTGCCTTCCAAGCTGGTCACTGCTGGGGACAGATGATGTTTGCAGCCCCTGCACTCCCATCCCCAGGTGACTGGGGGTGGAAGAGGAACTCCACAGGTGGATGGGAAGTTTACTGGACCACATTATCAGGCCTGTCGTGAACTCCTCCGCTGTGGATGCAAAAAGGGGTGCAGTGGACAATGCAAATGTGTCAAGGTAGCAATTCAGTAACTGCCCTTTGCCACTGTGGTGGACTGTGTTTTCAGAACTAAGTCTGCATTTAGTTGAAAACCTGTAATATTACATATATATTATGTAACATGCATTACTTCACCATAATAAATATGTTAATGGTTTACTGTGTTATTTTCAAAATGGCCGCCATTGGACAAATTTGCGATGGCCCTATATTCAAAAATCTTCCTTAGGGCATGCTCCAACAGTGTGCCAAATTTCATGTTTTTATCATCAAAAGCACAATTATTTCACATATCTGCTGGACTACTAGGTAGTGCTGCTGTGGGGAAACTACAGTTTTCTATACAGCGGACTACATGATGTAGGCTATAATAAGAACAACAACAAAATTAATAGGTTTTAAAAGCACCATCGATAACCATTACCCTTCTCCAATTCAAACTTTTGACGGGAAGAAAGGTGTAAATGTATATGTATGTAAAGGAGGGGGAGGGGTAATAATTTAAGGAGAGGGAAAGGTTTCTTTTAAAATCAGGTGGAGAGCAAAACTGGGCAATCAAGGAGCCAACTACTAAGTTTAAAACACAATAATTTATTCAGTAGAACATAACATTTTTACTAAGAAAACTATAATCAGAGCTGTCTAAAATATAATCTCAGTAAAAAGATAGTCTAAAACTATGTTAAAATACAATTAAACGTAGTTAAAATACAAAGAATTCAAATGTTAAAAGGGTTAAAAGTCTTTTCTCAAAACCAGTCTTTCCAGGGCTGTGAAGGTGCTCCGTCGACTCTCTCTCGGACTGCCGTGTCTTTTAATCCCTTTGTTGCGTGTGCCTCTGCTCCTGGTGCGTTCTGCTTCTGCTGTCTCGGTCCCAGTTTCCGTCTCTGCTCCTGGTGCGCTCTGCCTCTGCTGTTCCCTTCAGCCTCTCTCAGTTTCCGTCTCTCTCAGTTTCAGCCTCTCTCAGTTTCCGTCTCTGCTCCTGGTGCGCTCTGCCTCTGCTGCTCCCTTCAGCCTCTCTCAGTTTCCGTCTCTGCTCCTGGTGCGCTCTGCCTCTGCTGTTCCCTTCAGCCTCTCTCAGTTTCCGTCTCCTTCCCTTTATAGGCGTGTAAATTGGCTCCAGGTGTGGTCACTCATTGTCAATCAACATGGCAAGGCCAATCCAAACATTTCAAAATAAAAGCATGCAGCAGGAAGTTAAAACCAGTTAAAAAGGCAAACACATTTCAGAGTAAAATCACACAATAAAAAGGTATAAAACACACTACACTTAAAGCCATGCAATAATGAATAATTAAAATACATTGCCATGTGACATATACATATGTATACATATGAAAAGCAATTCAAGCTAGATGTTCTTCTGGAAATGTTCACATCAGGCACCTTCAAGTTAAACAATAATAAAGTAAACGATTAACACCGTAAATTATGTGGATTAAACCATATTTATTTCGTTAAAAATAAATGAAATATAATTTTTTTTTTTAATGATTAAATGTATCTTATTCAATGCAGAATATGATTATATCCGTGACAGTGGGAATCAAAAACGATATGCTACAGTATAGTAATACAAGATAAATCCCACTTGTTGTACCATGGCAGAGCAAGAAACACTCCAGCCTTTTATTTAAACTTGTTTAAAACATATCTAAATAAATATGTGTGTCACGGGCCATAAATGTAAGTATGCTGTCAGATAAAGCCACGGCATCCAAATTCCTGTATTGCTTTCAACCCACCAGCTTTTATGGAGAAAATAAGTTATATAATAATCATCCAGAAGCATGTTTCTCACTATTTTATGCATAGAAACCACAGGCTACTGTGTGTGGGGCCCTTGGCATAGGCAGTATAGGCGAATGCTAAGGGTGCATCAACCCATCGGGGGCGCCGAAAATTGGGGAGAAAAAAAAAAAGTTAGAAATTAAAAAAATACAATTTGCCAATTTTGGATCAACAAAGTACATCTTATTATCTTATACTAACAGAACTATGCCTATATTGCGTACAGCGCCCATAAACTATGGCACAACCCCCCCCCCCCAAATCAAGTTGAACTGCCCCAGCCCCAGTAAAAACCAGAGGTTTATGTGAAATTGTTTTTTTTTTTAAATAATGATTTTAGTGTGTAATTATAGGTTTCAATTTTGTATAAATCAAACTCCCAAAAAACGTATACAGCTTCTGTGTGCTTTTATTAACATTGGAATTTACTGTGTAAGTGGCCACGGGGGGAGAGCTCTCTCCTGAAAGACTGAGAGGCTCTGATAACCTCAGCTCAGTGAGGTAAAGGCACACCTTTATATGATCATTATAGTTATAAAAAAACAAGAGAATAGATGAAAAACAGGTATAAAATACTATATGACAGTAAAAAAAAGTTGTTATTAATAAACAAGAATACAGTTTGAAAGTAGGGCTGCACGATTTTGGGAAAAATTCTAATTGCGATTTTTCTGACAAATATTGCGATTGCGATTCGAATTGCGATATTTGTTTTTAAGCGACCCAACGGAAGTTTATTGTAAAATGCGGCCATATCTCCGGCTAGCAAGGTCGTATCAACGTACTCCCGTCTCTAGCACACCGCAGCCCGAGCTACGAGTGAAATAACTAAACTTACATGAAACTTCCGTTGGGTTGCTTTAAAGTCAAGCTTCAGTTTAAGATTCACCCTGTAATGGCCCGTCCACACGACAGCGTCGACAGCTTCAATCTGCCCATTCACTTTGAATGGGGTAACGTCACGTTGCCTCGCTTTTTCGCCGAACTGAATTGTGGGTAGCGTAGCGGTCCGTCTCCGCCGGAGTAGCCAGCGCCAGCCAATCAAATCCCGTTTCGGAAAATATGACAGCTCAAGCCGTAGCCAATCAAACCGCGTCTAAGCTGGGAGAGATATCCCGCCGTTCATTTCTATATTTCAAAAAAAGTTGGAGGAGAAACTAATTATCGCTATAGCAAATCACCCGGTTTTGTATGACCAGACCCTCTTCACCTACCGGGATACAAACCGGAGGAACCAGGCATGGAGGGAGGTGGCAGAGACAGTGGGTGAAACTGGTAGGTTTTCGCCTGTTTGAGGAGTTTTTAATATATTGCTCGCATAAAATCCCCAGGGGTTTTTGCTTTGTATGTCGGGGGCGGGAGATTCATGTGATTGGTTGTTGGTCGCGTTGCTTGAATAAAAACCCCAAGCTACAGACACGCCCAGCTCCAAGCTTTTTTTGAAGCTGTAGTGTGGACGCTCCATAATAGAAACATGTGATGGAGCATTACTAACCTGACTCAGATGGTTTGTTCACCAAACCATCTAAAGCTCCATTGGAAGCCATTTGGAAAGGGCAGAAACGTTCAAAGGTACTTGGCAGGTGATTGGATCAATCTGTCTATCACCTTCTATGATGGGCTACTTCTGATTGATTAACAATGGCTGGTTGTAATTGTAAAACAACATTTTTTTTAAATGGAAAAAAAAATCGCAGGCTTTGCGATTTGATCGCATCATATCAAATCACGATTTCGATTTAAAATCGTTCAGCCCTATTTGAAAGGGGAGTGATTTGTAAAATATCCATAAAGAAAAAGAAAATCTGCTTACAGTTCTGTTTCATATATATGGGTGTTGAGAGAGGTATCCATAGATCTATTCATTTTGCTCTCAAAGTGCACCAGATTGATGCTTTTAACTTCAATATTCAAAAAAAATAATCTGCCCCAGGCAGCTAAAATCTTGCCTGGGGCAGAAAATTGGTCAGGAATCAGCTGTTTATTTCATATGAGTTTCATTGTGGCAGTTCCATCACTGCTCTCCCTGGTTGTAATAGAGAGGCGAAGTCACGCCCATCTACTTCTGGTCCATGGGACCCCGGAAGCGAAAAATTATACATTGAATTCAATGGAGAGAGAAAACGTATATTTTGATCCTGTTTGAATTGTGCCACGAATGACACATATGATGTTTGTCAATCTTAAACAATCATTTCCATGTAAAAAAAGTCACAGTTTGTCGTAAAACTGTTGAGAAAAATACGCAACTAGAAAGACTACAAATCCCAAATCCCATTCTGGGTCGCGTAAGTGATGTCATAGGCGATAATGCTCCAAGA
The DNA here is from genome assembly GCF_902827115.2 of Pseudochaenichthys georgianus. Classification (NCBI taxonomy): domain Eukaryota; kingdom Metazoa; phylum Chordata; class Actinopteri; order Perciformes; family Channichthyidae; genus Pseudochaenichthys; species Pseudochaenichthys georgianus. The sequence continues at coordinate 46,271,443 of NC_047506.1, read as the reverse complement.
CTGGTTGCGACTCGAAACCAGTCGCAGACTGGATCTCAAAACTGATTTATTACCTCCAATAAATATAAGAGATTGCTCCAATAAATTCACTTTTACAAGATGCATGTGTGCTTTGTACCAGGTTGGAATCACAAAAGTGATCATACCACTTGCTCGTTCTATCGCTTCCCGTCTGATGAAAGGACCAGGAGTCGTTGGACCAAACATATTAGGTAATACACATGTTTTGCATGGAACATAGTCAAGTTAGCTACATAGCTAGTAGCGAGCATGTTAGTTAGCATCACATTACTTAGCCTTGTCATTTGTATTAGCCTTAACATGAAGTAAACCCAAATGTTAAACAGTAAGAGTAGTCATGATGGTAAGTATTTTGTGAAACATTTGAATGAGTATCCTATCGCCCCCTCCACCAGGTGCTAGGGGCCGGAGGTAGGCTAACGGCACATTAGCATCGGCGATCTTTTCTACTTAATAGTATCTGCACAAATGGTTAACATTGAACATTAAAAGATCAGGCAGTTCAGGGAGAGTCGAAGGCAGGCAGGCAGGCAGCTGTGCATGACATTCTTCTGGACGTGTTTCATTGTGATGAAAGTGAGTCAATCTGTTTGTTGGAAAGACAGTAGTTGAGTGATTACTGATAGAAAATTATGAAAAGAGATAATTATTCAAAGTGTTGTTACTTTAAAGTGTTGTTACTGAGATTTTTCTCTTTTATTTTCTTTACCTCACCTGTAACTGCTGAGACCCTGAGGAACATGCACACTGGACTGACCTGCTCTGGCAACCTGATTTCCACTGTACGTAATATTAATTAATAAATTGGTTATGGTATATTATTTATATACATCAAAGGCACAATGCACCCCCCAGAGACACACATGTATTAAGTAATATTTTGCATAGGTCATGTGAAATCATCTTTACATACTAGAAAACTGTTGGAGCGGCAACTTGTTTTGAAATTGAATTTTTAATATCCGATAATAAAGTTGATCTGTTTTCTTTATTCTTCTCTCTTCCCAGCTCCATCCATCACCATGCTCTGTTCCTGCAGGTTCTGCTTGCTAATCAATGCTCATATGTTTTTACACAATTACAAATAAAGTCAATGTATTGTATGACATGAAGTTGTGCTTCATTTGGAGTCAATAATAAATTCATTCTGCCTTCATCCATTCTGCCTTCAACTGCACAATGATTGTGGACTGCACCGACATCCATGTAGCTGCCCCCCAGTAAGATGAACCAAGCAAAGAGGGTCACCATCAGCTGGCCCGCTGCATCCGCGGAGAGAGGGCTTAAACTGACCTGAGACCAGCACACACAAACACAACGACTCTTTTAAGAGCCACCTACAGTTTCAAAGAGTTGCAATCCTACGTTATTATAATTATTAAACTGGTTCATGTATCACTTAGTTTACTGAACCGTGATGAATGAAAGAAATTAGTGAGGTAGCGGTTTACTGAAGTTACAAAGACATTAATATATGAGTAACAGGTCAGTGTAAACACAAGCTTCTGTCAATTATGGATCATTCAAACTATTTATATAAAAATATGTAATAAAGTTCTAAAACAAGTATTCGGTATATTCCTTGATAGCTTTGGGAGAAGGTTGTTTTTAAGTTTACTAAAATCTATCGTTTCAACTGTTTCACTTTATAAAAAGGGAACAGGTGAGTAGAGCATCATTGAGTTTGTTATTCTGTCAGTAAATTATACAAATGAAATGTTTATCATTATTTTATTCAACCCTAAACAAATTGATTGTACCTTTTTAATAATGACCTTACATGGTCGGCAAAGGAGAAAAAACGAATACATGTTTAAAGATAGGAACTTGCCATCCCACTGAAAAACAGTCCGTAGAGATTTAAAGGCGTAGTTGTAGTTCAGTCCAACGTTTAATTTGGATTCATTTCGCCAACAGTCAACTATTTTTATAAAGAATATATATATTTTTCAAAGTCAACTTTATTGTCAATCTTACTCAGTTTGTGTTTATAGACAGAGAGATCACAAAGACGTTTAAATAAAATTATACAATTTACAGATATGTATACAAATATATATATATATCCTATATACATGATGTAGAAGGATGTGTGGTAGATAACAAGTAAATAGAGTTACATACAGATCCATGTTACAGCAAAAGATGGAATAACTAAGAAGCACGCAGTATAATAATAATTACATGCACCAATTAAATAACTGCTCAGCATCTCCACCACAATCCCAATCTGCTGTGTCCTGTTTTCCTCCCCTCTGCATAACACCCCATCACACATACAAAACACAACGCAGAGTCTGAGGGTGTTAAGAGTATGTTTATTTAAATGTCCTCCTCTCTACTGGCCAACACAGATGCTGGGTGTAGAATTTTTCCAGGAGGAGGACATTTCCATGCCATGCAGGGTCTTTGGGGATGAGGATGATGATCGCCTCCTTCTGGTCCACACAACAAAGTAGCAGAGACTCCGGTCTGTGATGTGCAGCTGCCCTTGGACCTGGTGCCAGTATGGGTGATTCTCCTTGAGAATATATGACCCACCCTCCTCACAGAGACAGAAGGATGGTAACTGGACTGCCTCCGCGATGGTCATGTTCATGTCACCAAAATCCTTGAATCTACACACAGCAAATAAACTCAAATGACACAATGAGATGTAAAAGGAGATCACACATACAGTATAGAATATACTGTATAGTCGATATAAAACTGGCCGCTTCAATCTGAAGAGCAACTAAAACAAAACACGGGAGTGTATCTTGTTCTTGTGAACACTAATGTTATCCACAGCATACACAGAGACCACAAAGTTCTTAAGGAGAAAACCAGTTACTAAAACAAAACACGTTAGTGTACCTTGTTAGCTAATGTTAGCTAGCTGACATTAACGTTACACATTGCACTCATATTACTCAGCGAAACCTTGTAAAACCGGTCCCGCATGCTGGCTCTTACAGAACCGACTAACTCCCCTTTCGTGTATGTACAGCTCTCAACATGCCCAGACTTGTAGTGATTTTCACCTCATGTTATACTTTTCTCCTCATTCTGAAAGAAACAGGTGAAATTTGCTAACGTGACGGCCGTCTTTGTGATGGTGACGCGTATTGTGCGAGACCAGAGACCTGTAGTTCACTGAACGGTTTCACACAAAAAAATGTGTAACTTCACAGTTTTACGACACATTTTGATTTGTTTGACTTGCAAAATATTCTTTTAAATTGACAAACATCATATGTGTCATTCGTGGCACAATTCAAACGGGATCAAAAGATAACTTTTCTCTCTCCATTGACTTCAATGTATAATTTTCCGCTTCCGGGGTCCCATGGAGGCTCCCGGAAAAGGAGGGACTTCGCCTCTCTATACACAAAGACAGCTAACTGTAAGCTTGTCACTCATAGGGGGGTGGGGGCCATGGCTGATGGGCCATTATGTGTGTAAACAGACTGCTGATCACCTGAGAGCTGCGGTCTGATTTTAACATTGCGCAACAATGAAATCAATGTGTGATTGTTATAGCAGTAATATTAAACACTAATAATACAGTACACTATTAACAATAGTTATTATATTATATTATAGCCCGTTTGCCCATGGTGAGATGACGAGGCTTCATTAAAAATAATCCTATTTTTAGTGAATTACTGAGTTTGGGCAAGTTAATAACATTTTAATGAAGTTGACAGTGACTACATGTCAATTTGGCGAACATAAACATAAATGATCGTGGTGAAGATGATGATTAAATTAGGATTAAAAATCGGTAGTGAGAGCTGCTGCATTTCCTCCCGTCGGATGTGATATAAAAACAAACCGATTATTTTTGTAGTTATAAACTCACGTGGATTAACTACATTTATTAGTGCTTTCATGTCAATTCGGCGAACATATGATATATTAAATGATCGTGAGGATGATGATTACAAATCGTTTGTATTTCCTGATGAAAAAACAAACCGATGGTTTTTGTAGTTGTAGTACGCCAACGTGGATTAAACAACATTATTTTGTTAAATAAAAACATGGTGATGTTTTGTAAATGATTACATGTCTCTTATTTAGCACAGAATATGATCCTATCCGTGACATATGGATCTTAACAACCGATATCAGATACTGTAGATCAGGGGTACTCAAATACAAATCTTAAAGGTCCAAACAAAATGTTTTAATAAGACAAAGGTCCGTTTATTACAGTCATTCAAACTTTTAAACAATTGCAACAAGATTCTTAACACGAGGTTGCAAAAACAAAAATAATCTGTATGCAGCAGTTTTCATTGTTATTGTGTCTGTGCTTGATCCCTCAGAGTCCCAGTGTAAGAGCTGCACAGTTATGAATAAAGCCAGCTGCACCCACTTTCATTCAGCATTCCCATTATTGCTTTATAAATGTCTTGCCCCCTTGTGTGTCCACTGAGGTTCATCAGGCCCAACACATCTTCAACAACCTCCCCCTTTGCCTAATCATAAAAACTCACAAACACCAGCAACTGAGCATTGTCAGTGGTGTCAGTGGACTCACCCACAGCTAAGGAAATGCACTGTGCATTTTTTATTCCATCACAAAGCTGATTAATCAAATCACCAGCCAGTATTTATGTTCTTATATGGATATTGGATTTGCTTGATTTTACCTGTTATTTCCTCTTTTTGTTTGCCTTCAAACATGGTCTCCATCACTTCAGTCATGCATTATTTTATACTTCAGTTATTATTCAGTGGAATGTCCTTGTTCAATGTCCTAGTTCATTCATATATATCAAATCACCATAGTCCAGCACAGGTAAAAAGGTCACAGAGACTAGCCTTTTCCTGGCCCTAATGGAGGGACCTGCACAAATACATCACAGTATCATCAGCATGAAAATATAAAGTTGCTTCAACCACATTTTGACCTAAACTGTTGATATAGATGGAGAATAAAAGTGGACCTAAAACAGAACCTTGACAGCCCATCAAAATGAACACATTGGGACCTTTCAGAGAGGTAGTTCACAAACCACCCCACTGCATGGCTGGATATGCCAATACTGGCCAGCCTCTGATTCAGGATTTGATGATCGACGGTATCGAAAGCTTTGGAAAGATCAATAAACAGAGCTGCGAAACTCTGCTTTTTGTCTAAGATATTAGCAATATCATTTACGACTTTCATTGTCGCAGTGATGGTGCTATGTTGCTTTCTGAAACCTGACTAATGTTTACATAGTAGGTCATAGTTACTTCAAAACAACTTTACCTGCTCACTCACTAGGCTTTCAAGAACCTTGGCCAGAACTGATAATTTAGAGATGGGCCTATAATTATTTAATAAAGTAGCCTCCCCCCCACACCTTTTAGTAGAGGAAGGACACAAGCTGACTTCCATATTTTTGGAATTGTGTTTGTGCTGAGGGAGTGGTTAAAAAGAGAAGTAAGAGGTGGTGCAATAAAATCTGCAGCTATCTTTAAAAAGAAAGGTTCATGAACGACTTCAATAGAAAAAGGAGAAAAACTGAAAGGGTTTTCCAAACCACGTTTTTCAGAGTCACAGACTGTGGTGTTCAGAATAGCAGAGTTAGAAACACAATCAAACAGAGAGCCACAGGACACAAAATGCTCATTAAAACAATTTAACATAGTGGCCCTATCCGATATAGTGCCAGATGCTGTGGTAAGGCAAGGAGGTAGCTCATTACGGATTTCACCAGTGGATAACGGTTTTATGGCTTTCCAACATTTTCTAGGATTATTCAGGTTCTTTGTGGTAACTGACAGATAATACTTAGACTTAGCACTTTTGATTTGTGATGTGAAGCTATTTCTTAGCTGCCTAAAACGAAGCCATTCTACCTCTAAGCCTGATTCCCTAGCCTTTGCCCAGGCCTTGTTTCTCTCATGTAGGAGACTAGACAATTCAGCAGAAAACCAAGGATTGTCTTGTCCCTTCACTCTAGATTTACGCCGGGGTGCATGTCTATCAATAATTTCTATAAAACCAAGATAAAAATAAGACCATGCAGTTTCAACAGCATCACACAGATCAATTTTTCCCCAATCAAAACCAAACAGATCATGTACAAAACCCTGCTCCACAAAAAGTGTTGTGTCTCTCTTAATGATAATATGAGGTTTACCCTTTTGGACCTTTGTGTCCCTAATTGTTGCTACAACACAGTGATCACTCAAATCATTAGCAAATACTCCCACAGATGAGTAGGGAACATTAGTTAAAATTAGATAAATTAAGGACGATTTATTTGGGGACTTAATGTTAGGGCGAGTAGGACTGTCTATAATCTGAGTAACATTTAAGGAGATATAAAGGTTTTTAAAATCCTCTGACACTGTAGTTAACCAGTCCCAGTTAAAATCCCAGTAGCACTATTTCCTTGTAGTCAAGTTGAGATAAAAGTTTTGCCAACAAAGACAAGGAGTCCTTGACAGCTGAGGGGGGTCTGTAACAGCCCACTACTGACCTGTTGACCCTTTACCACTTCGATACTTAAGGCTACAAATTCTAGTTGTTTACTAATTGATTTGGAAACCAATGTGGTTACACTAAACTTATTCTTCACATAAATGGCAACGCCACCATCTTTATTTAGTCGGTTGGTACGATATACATTATAACCAGGGGTGCACATAACTTTTTTGCCCTGGTTCGCAAAGGAGCACCTGGAGATGTTGCTTGGTGCGCATCCTTAAAATGAAATAAACCGGACCTTTTGAGAAGTATTTGACTTTATGAACAAGGGGGGGGTAGGTGCGCTAGTGAGCACGCCCATGAACTGTTCGCCCGTGCCTCGCAGCAGGGTTACTGTGCGGAGCGCATAAAGCAGACCCTTCACACGATAGCGAGGGGTAGAGCGAGGGATCTCAGATGCCGTCGCGCTTGCGGACGGATTAAAAAAATTAAACCTAAATGGCTCGCGAATTATACTTTGGCGGCCGTTAATATACCTGGACGGCCCACCAGTTATGTGCATACTTGCCAACCTTGAGACCTCAGAAATCGGGAGCATTTCAAAACCACCGCGGGGGGGGGGGGGCTAGTGGATCACCGGAGCTGTATTAGCTTAACATGCTTATTGTAGGCTAGTTGTAAGTGCACTGTCTTGATGGAGCATATGTGTGGGCTGGACCTGTGTTATACAGGAAAGGAGTGAGCAGGGGGGAGTTTTGTCGATTCTTGTTCTGTTTTCTGTGACTTATCTTCCTCACCCTCTCAGACTTTCAGTTGCGCGCACTACTAAAGAGACACGCTACCATGGAAACCAAACAATGGTGTAGCTGTATTAAAGTCCGAGTGGAAGCAGTCTTGAGTAAATCCAATTTTGTCAGAAATCAGGAGAAATGCGGGAGAAATATGACCCCGGGAGGAAACCGGGAGAGGGCAATGAAATTGGGAGTCTCCCGCGAAAATCGGGAGGGTTGGCAAGTATGGTTATGTGCAGCCCTGATTATAACCATTTAAGGAGATGTCAGAGGCTAAAATAGATTTATTTAGCCACGTCTCTGTTTAGGTAAAATCTAGTTTAGGTAAAAGACTGCGCACATTTAAGTGGATGAATCCCAACCCAGACCTAGATTTAAAATCAGCAGAAATAGCGATCTGACTACTACTACTACTGGGCGGACCAGGGTTAGGTTGTACATTTCCTGATAGCAATAATAACAAGAAAACCAGACATCTTTTCTTCTTAATCGACACACGTAAATTGTCATCTACTTTAAAATCACCAGCAAAGTCTGCGAAAGTGTGATTTGAGCTCAAGAAGCAGTCCTGAAGAACCATCATAGCAGGCAAATAAAAAAGACAAACATATTTTGCCGAACTGATTGTCTGTGACAAGGCAACCGGCAATTGTTCGCTTAACACACTCGTTATATATCTCTCACAGGCTCCGCCCTCTACTGGACTCTATGGGTACTCCCCTCGATCCTATCATGCAAGCATTCATTCACTGAGACTTTCTAGGCGTAGCCGGCCCCTGGGCGGGCCTACCTGAATCCGCGTGCATCTCACCACATAAGGCAGTGAGTAACTGAATGAAGAGAGACGGACAAAGAAACTTTTTGTAAAGCATATGAAGAAAAATGGACTCACCTGTGGAGCACCCCTGTCCTTCGAAGGCTCCGGTGGCTACTTGGGCTGGAATCCTCAGAGTGGAGGGCCACTCAGACAGAGTGTCCCGGTGTGCCCCCACTGGAGGAAAGCCTAGCGGCCCATCTGCTTACTCAGACAGCCGGGTTGGCAGAGTGGAGGAGGCCCCTGCCCCCGCTGTCGCGTGACCGCGAGATTCTTGAATATCTGGATAAGAGGTGAGATAGCTATTTTTTTTTGTCTGCACACGAGCCATGGCCAAGAAAGCTCCTCTACTTCTTTCTTATTCTCCAGGGGCGAGTGAGGCGAGAACATCTGTTGATCATCCTAGTAGCGCCGGATCGCGTGGGGGCACCATGGTACTCAGAGATGACACAGATGAAGGTGGGCCAGCCCAGGGCGCTCCCCCAAGTTTGGGGGGCGATCTCTCAGGAGGCAGGTGCAATCGGGGCGTTACCCACTCTGAGCCAACCTCTCCAGGCTTGGCTCCTGAGAGGGCAGGGTGGATTGTCTGATAGTGTTATTCAGTCTATCCAGGCAGCTAGAGCGGGATCCACCACAGCCTGTTACAGGCCAAAGTGGCTGGGATTCCTGCGATGGTGTGAGGAGCGGAAAATAGAGCCCCTATTTTGTGAATTGGGATGTATTTTTTTCGTACTTACATTGGTGGACAGAGGGCTTGCTTATTCCACAGTGAAAGTGTATGCAGCAGCCATCTCGTCCTGCCATGAGCGATTTGACGGCAGGTCAGCCTTTTCTCAGCCACTAATGTTACGTTTTTTTGCGGAGGGTCAGGAGGCTGCTCCCAGTCGTGCGCGCCTCCGATCCGGGGTGACCAGAGCGGGGCGACACTCAGACCGAACCCCTCCTTTGTTCCCAAGAGCCTAAGGAGTGCGTTCAAGTCGAGGGCTTCAGTTGGGGGGTTTTAATCTTCCCCCCCATAGTGGGGCGAGGGAGGCTAAATTACACCTCCTCTGCCCGGTGCGTGCGCTGGCATATTATGTGGAGCGCACAGCTGCCCTTAGACACACGGAACAGCTGTTTGTGTGCTTCGAGCTATGGCTGTGTCAACAGCCTTATTTAACGGCGTGAGTGTGGAGGACATACACTGAACAAAAATATAAATGAAACACTTTTTGCTCCCATTTTTCATGAGATGAACTCAAATATCTAAAACATTTTCTATATACACAAAATAACCATTTCTCTCAAATATTGTTCACAAATCTGAAAAAATCTGTGATAGTGAGCACTTCTCCTTTGCCGAGATAATCCATCCCACCTCACAGGTGTGGCATATCAAGATGCTGATTAGACAGCATGATTATTGCACAGGTGTGCCTTAGGCTGGCCACAATAAAAGGCCACTCTAAAATGTTCAGTTTTATCACACAGCACAATGCCACAGATGTCGCAAGTTTTGAGGGAGCGTGCAATTGGCATGTTGACAGCAGAGCTGTTGCCCGTGAATTGAATGTTCAGTTCTCTACCATAAGCCGTCTCCAAAGGCGTTTCAGAGAATTTGGCAGTATATCCAACCAGCCTCGCAACCGCAGACCACGTGTAACCACACCAGCCCAGGACCTCCACATCCAGCATGTTCACCTCCAAGATCGTCTGAGACCAGTCACTCGGACAGCTGCTGCAACAATCGGTTTGCATAACCAAAGAATTTCTGCACAAACTGTCAGAAACCGTCTCAGGGAAGCTCATCTGCATGCTCATCGTCCTCATCGGGGTCTCGACCTGACTCCGGTTCGTTGTCGTAACCGACTTGAGTGGGTAATTGCTCACATTCGATGGCGTCTGGCACGTTGGAGAGGTGGCCTTTAATTGTGGCCAGCCTAAGGCACACCTGTGCAATAATCATGCTGTCTAATCAGTATCTTGATATGCCACACCTGTGAGGTGGGATGGATTATCTCAGCAAAGGAGAAGTGCTCACTATCACAGATTTTTTTAAATTTGTGAATAATATTTGTGAGAAATGGTTATTTTGTGTATATAGAAAATATTTTAGATCTTTGAGTTCATCTCATGAAAAATGGGAGCAAAAACAAAAGTGTTGCATTTATATTTTTGTTCAGTGTATGCACGGCGGCATCTTGGTCAACGCCAGGCCCCTTCATAAAGTTTTATCTCTTGGACATGTCTGGCTCCTTTTCACCGTCTGTGCTTGCTGGGTCAACGCAGGACTGGTGAGGAGGGAGGGAGGCCCATAGGGCCCATAGGACTCTTTTCCCCCTGCTTTAGGGCAGGAGGGGGGAGTCCTCCACGTTATAGCACACCTCCGCATGGTAAGCGCGAAAAGAGGCTGTCAGCCGCAGCCTCCTTTCTCACCACGGTTACCACCGAGGGAGAGGTGAGTGAAGCGCAGCGGCTGCTAACCAGAAAGCCGGTCAGAAACAGTCAGATGGAACAGTGTTGTTGTGGGACGACAGCGCGTGTATATATCGGGGTTCCGCCCACTGTACCCATAGAGTCCAGTCGAGGGCGGAGCCTGTGAGAGATAACGAGGGGTTACATATGGTAACCCTTGTCATATAAACACAGGCGGAGCCCTCTACTCGGGGCCCTGTCTGTCCTATGCTGCTCGCTGAAGAGAAGTGTAGGATGATGGGAACGGGAGCTGCCTTATATACGGTGGGCTTGTGCACGCATTCAGGTAGGCCAGCTATGTCTATAGAAATCTCAGTAGGTGAATGCTTGCATGATAAGGTAGTACCCATAGAGTCCAGTAGAGGGCTCCGCCTGTGCTTATATAACAAGTGTTACTATACGTAACCCCTAGTTTTTGTGACGGTCAGGGTGGCTGGTCGCAAAAACATTGGACTTTTACCCCATCTAAACTTGGAATCTTTTGTCAGGTAACTTAGTTATTTTAACCAAAATGACAATCTTCTACTATACCTGACCAATACATTTTTGTTTAAAGACAACTGACAACCATGAGACAAACATAAACCCTCCCATTCTCACCCAGATCTGCAGCTTGATCCTCTTTTCGTTTCGATATACTGTCTTCACCTTGAAGTCGATGCCAACAGTGCTGACGAATGAGTTACTGAAAGAATCGTCGGCGTAGCGGAACAGGAAGGAGGTTTTCCCAACGCTGCTATTGCCAATGATCAACAGCTTGAACATGTAGTCAAAGTTCTGGTCGGAGCCGTCCCGCTGGCCAAAACGCTGGTCTGTCTTCGCCATCTGGAGGGTTGGATTGAAAAGAGAGAAGCAAACCCAATCAGTATTATGAAAATCTGTCAAAGGACAACATTGCCACTACTATGGCAACTCTAACTCACTTTTACAAAAAAAAGTGAAGTACTTTCATCACTTTTGCTTTGAATGTAAAACCAGGCTTCTTTTGGCTTTTATCAGAGGCGGTTAACAGTTTTAAAGGTTTTATTTTCTTCTTTTCAGAATAAATGCAACACAAAGAAAATCAAAACATGCCGGATAAGCCGAAAACTGCAACAAGCTGCTCCTCTTTGTTCCTGGAAAGTTGACAGTTTAGAAGTTTTCTCCTGATGAGCTGGAGCCGAATATGATTCAGCATAAAGCTAACAAACGGCATATCGTGTTAAAGAAAGACATAGTGCAAACAAACATTTCCTGTTAGACTTCAACTGACAAGTCAAATAAAAAGCCAGAGCTGCCTTTCTGTCTTCAACATTGCAGAAAGGTAGCCATCAATGTTGAGGGTTAGTGTGTGAGAAGAGGACTGAACGAATGACAACAGGTGATGAGTCAGAGCTGAATAGGAGAAAACTATTTCCATGGAATACATATGAATTGATGATTGTAGCTGTGGAGAAATATTTATCATCTCTGGATTCTGATGAGACCCATTATGTGATTATTTGGGGGAAAATACCTGACTATTGCAGCATATATAAACTTAAAGGGGACCTATCATGCAAAATGCAGTTTTGTACGTCTTTTATACATGAATATGTGTCCCCGGTGTGTCAGCAAGTGTCAGAAAAAACACAATCCTCTCTCTTTTCCTCCATACCCAAATATCTAAAAACGGGGCTGCAACGGATCTGATACAGACTGATACAGATTTGAAAATTCTCTGACGTCCGGAATGAGGAGCTCCGCCTATATGGGCAACTATCCTACCTATCAGGGGAATGTGGGGTTGGGCCACGGCCGGCCATTGCCGCTCGAAAGCGCTGGAGACGCTGTTGTACATATGCCAGGCCTGTAAGTGGCGCTGTAGTCTGCCACAAAAGCAGCGAAGAAGACTTCCCTTGCATGGTTGCCCTTCTGTTTATTCTCCGCTGTGGCTCTTTTTCTCCCTCCCCGAGGCAAGCGTTTGCTCCTGCTGCTGTTATTCAATGCAATCCCTCCTCGTCGAGGCAAGTACTGTAATTCTCTCCGGTTTGCCACCAGCAAATGACAAACACCCACCTCTCCGCCTCTTCCAAGGAACGAGGGGACCGTGCGGCAGAGTTTCAATTAGATTTCTTTTCGCCGGTCAACATGTCCGTTAAAGTTGAAATCTTCCGGACATAATTAGAAAAGTGCCGGTCAAAGGTCTTCTTTGTTATTTATTGAGCTTTAAAACAAATGAATAATGACTCTATATCATCATATAAGAATAAAACACGGAGGACGGAGATCTCTTTCTCTCCCCCTCTTCTGACAGCCAAGCAGCTGATCTCAAAGCGCTCCCCTCTCCTGCAGGGGGGCGTGGTCAGCTGCATCTAATTTGCATTAAAGCTACGTCACAGAATCAGCCCCTGCAAAAACAGGGCTGGAAAGAGCAAATAGAGCGAAATGAGGCATGGCTAAAATGCAGGATCTGTTTGGTATTTTGAAAAAAAAACTATATACTTTATATATGTATGGCCCTACACAACCCTGTCTCCTAAAAATTAAGTTCCCACAGAACTAAACTGCATTCTCAATTACGTTTAGCTAGAAACGTATTTTCTCCCACGTTCTGTTTGTTATGAACGTATCTCAAATACTTTTATTTTCTACATATCTTCTAGAAACGTATTTTCTCCCACGTTACGTTTGCTATGAACGTATCTTAAATACGTTTATTTTCTACATATCTTTGCCATTTATTGTCTTGCTTATAATAATGATAGTAGTCATTCATAAATATAATTTTAGAGCACACATTTTAAATCGAGAATCGGGCTCGATATATGGTTAAATTAAAATCAGTAGGTGAAGCTGTAATTTCGCCAGCTGTTACTCTCATGAGCGAGGCATAAAATAATAGTTTTAACATGCCAAAAAGCTGCTGTGTCGTTTATTGCACCTCAAACAAAAACAAATCCAGAGTTACGTGTTTCTGTACTTCCTCTAAGAAGAAAGGACCAGAAGATCTCTGTGGCTTCAGGCTTGATCGCAGTTCAAATGACAGCGTTGGTTTCCCCAAAAGTGGGCGGGGCTGTAAAGTGACGGTGTGGTAGTGCGCCAAGGTTACGCCGAGCGTCAAGCTCTTTGAAATGGAACGAAACCACGGCAGACTATTCAAAACTGGACTTGAACGCCCCCCCAGAACTACACATGCTGGCTATTGTGTTTCACAACATGTTCTCTATGGCACGTCTCTACTGGGAATTGTAGTTCTATTTCGTCCCTACTGACCGCCTGAGGCGGTGCTTTAGCACTGGATATGTCCATCGCGCTCATGCGCAGCTCGATTACCAATAACAACATAGTCACCTGTGACCCACGTGACACCGGCTATATCAGCCAGTGTCGTCAGAGGATCTGTTCCTTTCATCTTCTCGCTGCGCGAGAGTACCGTGGCTACATTTTTGTAGCCGACAGCGTTCAGGTTTGAACGTTTGATCTGAGGGATTTCTCTGCAAACAGCTTCGCGACTGACAGTCGGAGCTACGGGGCGTTAACGCGTCCTCCAGGAGCTGTGGCCGGCTGTGCGCTGTGCAGAGCCTCGACAGACAGGTTTGTGTCAGCCTGTTGCTGGTGATGGCTGTGTTCCCGCACCCTCTCCCAGCTAAGTTGTCCTGATTACCGTCTTATTTTTGGTGGCTTAGACTTTCTGGTGACGACAGTGTTCCCGCTTCCTCTCCCATAAAGTTGCCCTTATGCTCTTTTGAAAGTTTTGCTTGTGGCGTTGTGCCCGAGCTATCATTAGCATTTGAGTCCCAGCTTTGGCTGCGTCCCTCATTCAATTTAGTATGGAAGACCAGAGGGTCATACTTTAAACCCGTTTTTCGTTTAGATGCAGAAAGTAAGGTAAGTACTTTCTATTTCTTAGAAGCTATTATCTGGTCTTAACATTTGTGTTCTGACTTGGTCGCTTGATTGTTAGCAGCAGTCGCTTGGCTAACACCTTGCTGTTGAGCTTAACTATGAACTCAGGGCAGTGCTCCCGCTCCCGGTAGCATAGGGTTTGATTGCAGTAGCGCTAGATTGTTGTATTACTGCTCCTAGTACTAGACTTCTAGCACTAGGATGATATGCAGAGAACATCTTCACGGCGGGTGCTGTGTGCTCGGCATGTGCGGTTACTACTGTAACCAGGCACGGTTCTATGCGGCTGTTCTTTTTCTTAGAAGCTAATTATCTGGTCTTAACATTGTGTTCTGACTTTGTTGCTTGATTGTTAGCAGCAGCCGCTTGGCTAACACCTTGCATGTACGGTTAAGCTTCATTATTTAACTCAGCCAATGAGGGCAGTGCTCTTGCTCCCGCTCCCGGTAAACGCATGGTATGGTTGCAGTAGCGCTATATCGTTGTATTTACTGCTCCTAGTACTAGACTCCTAGCACTAGGACGATATGCAGATAACAATCTTCACTGTGTGTGCTGTGTGCTCTGCATGTATGGCCATTAAGGAGGATTTCATCCTCCCAATATTATATTGTCTAGTGGGCAGCCGTTGGCTGACACTATTAGGCACGGGCCACAGTTACTATTGTAACTAAGGGCCTAAGCCGTAAGTACTGGCCATAATTACTACTGTAACTACGGTTCCAAGCTGTGTAAGTACTGGCCATAGTTACTTCTGTAACTACGGTTCTAAGCCATGTAAGTACTGGCCATAGTTACTACTGTAACTACGGTTCCAAGCCGTGCAAGTACTGGCCAGAGTTACTACTGTAACCACGGCCCTATGCTGTGTAAGTACTAGCCATAGTTACGACTGTAACTACGGTTAGATGCCGTGTGAGCCCTGGCCATGGTTACTGCTGTAACTACGGCTCTGTGCTGTTCTCTTCTTTAGAAGCTAGTTATCTGGTCTTAAACATGTGTGTTATTTGACTTGATCTCGCTTGATCGTTAGCAGCAGCCGCTCGGCTAACGTCTTGCTTATACTGTTAAGCTTCTTTATTTTACCCAGCTAGGTGAAGGCAGTGCTCTCGCTCCCGCTCCCTCTACCGGTAATGCGGATGTAGCTACATCCCTTTTTCTGTTCGGCGAGTAGTAGCACCGCTCTACTCTTCCCGTTCAGCAGGTAGCTGGTGAAGGCTGTGTTCCCGCACCCGCTCCCGGTTACGCTGCATCTGGCGTTCGTCTCTAACTTAACCAGTAAAGGAAGTTCTCGCCCCCACTCCTGGTAGACGCCAAACAGCCTCGTTTTTCCATTAAGCAGGTAGCCGGTGAAGGCTGTGTTCCCGCACCCGCTCCCGGTTCCACTGCATCTGGCATTCGTCTCTAACTCAACCAGTGAAGGCAGTTCTCGCCCCCGCTCCTGGTAGATGCCAAACTGCCTCGTTTTTCCATTAAGCAGGTAGCTGGTGAAGGCTGTGTTCCCGCACCTGCTCCCGGTTACGCTGCATCTGGCATTCGTCTCTAACTCAACCAGTGAAGGCAGTTCTCGCCCCCGCTCCTGGTAGATGCCAAACTGCCTCGTTTTTCCATTAAGCAGGTAGCTGGTGAAGGCTGTGTTCCCGCACCTGCTCCCGGTTACGCTGCATCTGGCATTCGTCTCTAACTCAACCAGTGAAGGCAGTGTTTTCGCCCCCGCTTCCTGGTAGACGCCAAACTGCCTTGTTTTTCTGTTAAGCAGGTAGCTGGTGAAGGCTGTGTTCCCGCACCCGCTCCCGGTTACGCTGCATCTGGCATTCGTCTCTAACTCGACCAGTGAAGGCAGTGTTCTCGCCCCCGCTCCTGGTAGGCGTAGAACTGCCTTGTTTCTCCGTTAAGCAGGTAGCTGGTGAAGGCTGTGTTCCCGCACCCGCTCCCGGTTACGCTGCATCTGGCATTCGTCTTTAATTTAACCAGTGAAGGCAGTGTTCTTGCCCCCGCTCCTGGTAGACGCTAAACTGCCTTGTTTATTCCGTTAAGCAGGTAGCTGGTGAAGGCTGTGTTCCCGCACCCGCTCCCGGTTACGCTGCATCTGGCATTCGTCTTTAATTTAACCAGTGAAGGCAGTGTTCTCGCCCCTGCTCCTGGTAGACGCTAAACTGCCTGGTTTTTTCCATTAAGCAGGTAGCTGGTGAAGGCTGTGTTCCCACACCCGCTCCCGGTTACGCTGCATCTGGCATTCGTCTTAGTTTAACCAGTGAAGGCAGTGTTCTCGCCCCCGTTCCTGGTAGACGCTAAACTGCCTGGTTTCCGTTAAGCAGGTAGCTGGTGAAGGCTGTGTTACCGCACCCGCTCCCGGTTATGCTGCATCTGGCACTCGCCTCTAGCTCAGCCAGTGAAGGCAGTGTTCTCGCCCCCGCTCCTGGTAAACTGCCTTATTTACTAATCCAGCTAGGTGAAGGCAGTGATCTCGCTCCCGCTCCCTCTGCCGGTAACGTGGGTGTAATTACATCCCTATTTCTGTTGGGCGAGTAGCGGCGCGGCTCTACTCTTTCCGTTAAGCAGATAGCTGGTGAAGGCTGTGTTCCCGCACCCACTCCCGGTTACGCTGCATCTGGCATTCGTCTCTAACTCAACCAGTGAAGGTAGTGTTCTCGCCCCCGCTCCTGGTAGATGCGGAACTGCCCTGTTTTTCCGTTACGCAGGTAGCGGGTGAAGGCTGTGTTCCCGCACCCGCTCCCGGTTATGCTGCATCTGGCATTCGTCTCTAACTCAGCCGGTCTCTATTCGTCTCTAACTCAGCTCAGTGTTCTCGCCCCCGCTCCTGGTAGACGCTGAACTGCCATCCAAAGTAATTGTTCTTAGGATAAAGGTTTTACAAGCTGCTCTGATTGTGTCAGCTGGTTGCGGAAGGAGGAACCTATTGCGGTGAGCATGTTGTAACTTCCGGTTGTTGTTGTTGTCATCTCCGGGTATCCCGTGTGCCTGTTCTGTTGCTGATAGCTTATTAACTTAACTTAATCGATCGTTTTAAAACTCTTGATCACGGCAACTGCCTGACGTTGTAATCACACGTTACTACAGCTTAAGCACTCACAACTCTCCTTCTCTTAGCGACTGTAACTCCACAGTTGCCTACACTCTTTTCGGGTTTGCTAACGGTAGCTACTTTAGCTTGATAGCTAGCCATGGCTCTTTCCCCACCCTCGGGTGTTATTTCCTGCTCTTCCTGTCTCATGTTTGGTTACTTCCCGGCCTCCTTTACTGGTAAGGATACATGTGTTAAATGTAGTATAGTTGTTAGGTTGGAGGCGGGAATCATAGCCATAGAAGCCCGGCTCCACATCTTAGAAAGTAACTCAGCTACAGTAAAGCCCATATTAGCCAGTGCGGACCAGCCAACGGTAGCTCCTCTTAGCCTTCCCCCGGAAACTCCCGAGCAGCAAGGAGACTGGATGACTGTTCAGAAGAGGCATAACACGAAACCTGCAGGTCCCCACCAACCCGTTCACGTATCTAACAGATATTCCCCACTCAGCGAGACACCCGCTGAGAAGCCAACTCTGGTTATTGATAGCTCTATTATGAGACACGTGAATTTAGAGACCGAAGCCTCCACAGTCACATGCATTCCGGGGGCCAGAGCGGGCGACGTTGAGGCGCATCTTAAACTGCTGGCTAAAAATAAACGTAAATACAATAGGATTATTATTCACATCGGTGGTAATGATGTTCGTTTACGCCAATCAGAATGCACCAAACTTAATGTGGAGTCGGTGTGTAGTTATGCTAAAACAATGTCGGACACCGTAATCTTCTCTGGTCCCCTCCCCAATCTGATCAATGATGACATTTATAGCCGCATGTCATCATTTCAGCGCTGGTTGTCTTGGTGGTGCCCAGCAAACAATGTGGGCTTCGTAAATAATTGGACAGCCTTCTGGGGAAAACCTGGTTTGATTAAGAGAGACGGCATTCATCCTACTTTGGAAGGTGCAGATCTCATTTCGGCAAACATTTCAGGGCTTTGTGGACTTAATCCATGACAAACTGGAGTTGAGACCAGGAGGCGGAGGCGCAGTCTTACACGCTTCTCTGCGCTCTCTCCTAGGCAGTCATCCATAGGAATCCCGAACCCAATAAAATACCCAATATTAGCGGTGTGTGTGTCTTCCCAAGGACAATTTAAGGTAAAACCTAATAGAGGTGTCATACATAATAACCTAAGAAAAGTAAATGTAACAACTACTACAGTGAAACAAAACAGGAAGATTAAATGTGGTCTCTTAAACATAAGATCTCTAGCATCTAAAGCAGGGGTCACCAACCTTTTTTAGGATGAGGGCTACTTTCAAAAAATAAAACAAGTTGGGGGACTCTTTTGTTTTGTTTTTTGCAATGTATATATTTAGCACATTTTAACATTATTATATGCTTACCTTTAACCTTTGTGTGCTATTTGGGTCTGTGGGACCCATTTTCAGTGTTTACTAAAAGAAAATGTATTCAATTTAATTATTTTAACCTGCTTTATTTGGGGGTGGGCCTCACATCATCTAGGGGGGACCTCACATCCTCGAGGGGGGTCCTCGCCTCCTCCAGAGGGGACCTCACATCCTCTAGGGGCATGCACCCCCGGGAAGATGTTTTTTAAAATGTTGAAGTGAAATGCATCAATCTGGTGCACTTTGAGCACAAAATGAATTCATGGATACAGCTCTCAACACTCATATGAAAGGGAGCTGTATACTTTTCAATACTCCAACCATCTTTAGAATATTATCACAACCAATACCAAATCATTTAAACTTGTTTATTCTTATCTTATGTTAGCATTCTTTCTTTTTATTTATGCATATTTTACTAATCATTCCCCTTTTAAACAGTTTTTTGTACTGTACACATTGGAATGATTTCTTACTTTATCTATTATAGATAAAAGTGTGCTCTCCCGAGCTCTCTCTCTCTCTCTCTCTCTCTCTCTCTCTCTCTCTCTCTCTCTCTCTCTCTCTCTCTCTCTCTCTCTCTCTCTCTCTCTCTCTCTCTCTCTCTCCCTCCCTCTGTCTCGCTCGCTCACAGAGGTTGTATGCTCCTCCGTGGCGATGACGGCTTGCGTTAAAAAAAACAAAAACATATTTGTAAAGTGGGGGGACACAAACGGGATTTCGAAAAGTGTGGGGGACATGTCCCCCGTGCCCCCCCCCGTCACCAGTGGAGATTATGCCATGCGTGTGTGTGCGTCAAGTGCAATAAATATATATGCAAGTTACAACACACAGAGTAAAACTCTGCCCCTCATGTGCAGTATAGGCTGGCATGACTAGGCTGTGTTGAATGGGGCTGATTTGTTGTGTAGATTCGGCCAGAAGGAAAATCAGCGGGGAGGTGCCACATTGCTTTTCTTCCCGACTGCAACGGATGGTCCCACAAATCAAGCAAGAACGTGATTGGTCGATATTCATTGTGGGGGTGGGGGAGGAGGGGTGTTAGATAGATATAGAGTTGTAGTAAGTAGATAGAGTTCGCTATAATTTAGGTTTCGTTTATGCATAGGGTAGATTCTTTTAATTACATTTCCATTTTTGTTTTGTGTATTTTATACATTTTGGATTTGCTTGGCGAGCTATTTTTAGAACATGCCCCACGGGCGACTCACGTTGCCCCTGCGGGTGACTGAGTGCCCGCGGGCACCGTGTTGGCTACCCCTGATCTAAAGCAATATTGGTAAATGATTTAATATCAGATTATAATATTGATATATGCTGTCTCACTGAAACTTGGTTGAGACATGAAGAATATGTCAGCATAAATGAGGCCACTCCACCCAGCCATATCAACACTCATATTGCTCGAGGCACGGGCCGAGGAGGTGGAGTTGCAGCAATCTTTGACTCAAGTTTACTTATCAATACTAAACCAAAATTAAATTATACCTCATTTGAAAGCCTCGTTTTTAGTCTTACGCATCCGACCTGGAAAACTTTGCAGCCAATCTTATTTGTTACAGTGTATCGTGCACCAGGTCCTTATTCAGAATTCTTATCAGAATTCTCTGAGTTTTTATCAACTTTGGTTCTTAAAACAGACAAAGTAATTATCGTAGGTGACTTTAATATTCATGTTGACGATGATAAAAATAGCCTTACTGTTGCATTTAACTCTATATTAGATTCTGTTGGTTTCTGTCAGAGTGTAAATAAACCAACCCACTGCTATAATCACACTCTCAACCTTGTTCTGACTTATGGTATTGAAATTGAGCAACTATTAGTCGAACCGCATAATCCTGCTTTATCCGACCATTTCTTAGTAACTTTTGAAGTACTATTACGAGACTACAAAGCATTAGTCAAAAGCTCTTGCAGCAGAAACCTATAGGTTACTTACGTAACCCCAGTACTCAAGTAACATGAAGTGAGATGTCTCACTATGGGATGCGCCTCATCGCGGAGCAAACAGAAGCATCAATCTCATTACCCAATCCTGATTGGCTGGTGATCTTGACGTCAACGTCAGGGGAAATCACCCCCTATAAGTAGCCTGCTCCACGACGCATGCGTCATTCAAAATAAGCACCTCTTCTCACTTCACCATAGCAAGGAGGGCCGTCTGGTGAGACATCTCACTTCATGTTACTCTGAGACTGGGGTTACGTAAGTAACCTACAGTTCTCATTCATAACACTCCGTTCGATGTCTCACTATGGGAAATTGTAGCTCCCGTATTGCCAGACGAGTTTATCTCGAAAATCACCAAACCAACCAGAACTCAACAGGTAGAGTTCTGACTCAACCAGGTGCCCAGCACTGCTTGAGTCACACCGGGAGCAGAACGCCCAGCCTGCTAAGAGGCGGACAAAAGTGAGTGGCGAGGACCAGCTCGCCGCTGCACCGATGTCTTGGATGGGAGACATCCTGGACAGAGCCCAGGATGCAGCCAGACCCTGAGTCGAAAGAGCTCGCGGACCCGAGGGTGCCTGCGAACTCTGACTCGTATGGGCCCCAAAGCAATAGCTTCCACCAGACAGTGGGAGAGCCGTTGCTTAGTAACAGGCTTGCCTGGGTTAGCCCAGGACACCAGGAGTTGATCATTATGACAAGTACCCCTGATCTGTCCATACAGGTGCGTAAGCACGAACTGGACACAGCAAATCCCGCTGCTGTTCCCCGGAGGGACCCAGCGGCGGAGGAAATGCCTCAATGTCCATTGGGTACATGTACAGATAGTGCATGAAAACATTACTGGCTCGCCTGGCGGAAGCCAGGACCGGTATGTTAGAGAGACCTGGTGTAGGAATCTCTCGCACTCTGAATAGTGTTTATCACCCTATGAGGGAGTCTCACTGTATTCAGGTTGTACCACTCACGGACCAGGCCCATAAGGCCAAGCGCTCTGGGTGTGGGTGAAAAATCTCCCCCCCCGCCTGGGACAGTATGTCCCTGCGTAGTGGGAGTTGCCATGGCTGCCCGCACAGCAGCTGATAAATCTCCGCCAGCCAGTACATAGTGGGCCAGTGCGGAGCTATCAGGATAAGTGTGTGGCGTTGTTCCCTCACTCTGGCCAGAGTTTGGGGAATCAGAGCCCACCGTGGGGTGGGAACGCGTACAGAAGGCCCGAAGGCCAAACGTGTGCGAGTGCGTCCACACCTAACGGTGTGTTTAAGTCGCGCATCGAAAAGAACAGCTGACATTGAACATTTTCTTTTGATGCGAACAGGTCCACCGTGGCTCTACCATAACGCACCCACAGCTGGCTCACAATCCTTGGATGTAGAGTCCAGTCTGCATAAAGTGGTGCACCTCTGGACAGTAGGTCAGCTCCGAGGTTCAACACACCCGGTACGTGCGTCGCTCTCAGAGAGAGGAGACGCCCGCTGCTCCATAAGATCAGTTTGCGTGCCAGCATGTGTAACTGGAGAGAACGCAAACCCCCTTGGCGGTTTATATAAGATATTGTAGTCGTATTGTCTGTCCTCACGAGGACATGGTGTTCTCTGAGAAAAGGCAGAAAGCGTTTTAGGGTGAGGAACACCGCTAAAAGCTCTAGGTAATTTATGTGCGCCCGCTGGAGGTCTCTGCTCCAGAGACCCCTCACCGGACGGCCTTCATAAATACCTCCCCAACCTGTCAGACATGCGTCCGTGGTTACCACCTTCCGGGAAAGGACAGCACCCATAGGCACGCCCCGTACTAGAAAAGTCGGGTGCAGCCAGTGGCGCAGTGCCGTTACGCATTTCACAGTAACCATTACCCTCCGCGCGCCATGACGCGCGGGATTTCGTTTTAAGGCGGCTACCCAGCGCTGAAACTCCCTCATGTGTAAGCGTCCTAGTCGTACGACCAGGATGGCTGACGCCATGAGCCCCATTAACCGCAGGCATGTTCTGAAGAGAACATGTTTGCGCAGCTGGAATTGAGCGAGACAAGCTCTGAAAGCTTTCACTCTTTCCGCTGACAAGCGAGCTGAAAAGGGCACCGAGTTCAGGCGTAACCCCAGGAAGAGTATAGTCTGCGCGGGGCACAACATGCTCTTCTCTGTGTTTATCATGAAACCCAGGTTGAGCAGGTGCTTTACGAGGACATTTGTCTGCGTAACAGCCTCCTGCTCCGACTGTGCGAGAAGCAGCCAGTCGTCCAAGTAGGTCGCCAAGCGAATACCCTGTTGTCTTAACAGGGCTATCGCGGCTTCCGTACGTCGTACAAACACTCTTGGACTGAGAGACAGGCCGAAGGGAAGTACTCTGTATTCGTAACAGATCCCCTGAAATGCGAACCTCAGATATTTCCTGTGTGGATAATATACTGGGATGTGGAAATACGCATCTTTCAGGTCGACTGATGTAAACCAGTCATCTTGTCGAACAAGACACAGCAGAGATGTGTGAGTGAGCATTCTGAATTTGTATCTTTTTAGATATCTGTTCAGAACCCTCAAATCCAGTATTGGCCGAATTCCGTTCCCTCCTCGTTTGGGAACGAGGAAATACTTGGAATAAAAGCCACTCTGACTCTGCTCGGCAGGTACAATAGATATAGCCCTCTTTTCTAGAAGTGAGAGGATCTCTCTCTCTAAAATATGGGCTGACTCTCCCCGGGCTTGTGAATACAAAATGCCCGAGAAACGAGGGGGGGTGACAGCGAATTGGAGTCTGTAACCCCGTGTTACTGTCTTGAAAACCCAAGCAGTTGTTGTTGTGAGCATCTTCCACTGTGTGCTCCTTAGAGCCAGCGGAGATGTCACATCTCTTACCCTCTGAGACTCTATTTGTTGTGTTATGGGGCCCTCTAGTGTCTGAACACGGTGGTACCCCATTTCAACAGTCCCCACCGGCACTGCGCACGCGCGTGGCGGTGGCTTCACGGACCCGTCAATAATCCGCCTCTTGAGAGATGCCGTAGCTGCTCTCAAAAGGGGAAGGATTGGCGGGCTGTCCTTTACAGCTCTAGCCGGCACTGCGCATGCGCGTGACGGTAGTGCCTTCACAGACCCGTTTATTATCCGCCTTTTGAGAGAGGCCGTAGCTGCTCTCAGAAGGGGATTTATAGTTAACGGACTGTTTATTGTTTTTCTTTTCATTTTTTTGAGCTGCGCCCTTGGCCGAAGCCTGGATGCGTCAGCGGAAAACGGTTTATTCAAACAATAAAGATGTGACATGTGTTTTATGCGGACTTGAGGATGACGTTGAGTCATCTCTCAAGGCAGCGGGAACACGTTTCGAGCCGGGGAAGGAACTTCCAGCTCTGTCACAGAGGGGAAAAGGAGGGGCTGTCATGCCGCTCGCTTCTTCCTCCTCGACTGCTGGCCGAAATTCTGGGTTGGTTGCGCCTGGGCTGCAGCCGGAACCGGAGATTTTCTAGGCCAACTCGCCCTCGTCTCCTGCCTGGGCTGGGGACTCGGGGCGGGCTGCGACCTCTGCTGACCTGGTACTTTAAACCCAGCAGGGTTCGGAGCAGCTTGGGCGAAGGGCCGCTGTTGCGGAGGCAGCGGCTGGACCCTTCGAGGGAGACAGAGGTGGAGGGCCTCGTCTTCCTTCTTTTTCGACTCGCACCTCCTCTGCATGGAAGCGAGAGTGGAGCCGAAAATCCCATCGGGAACGATGGGCATATCAAGCACATCTTCCTTTTCCCGGTCCGGGAGGTTGGTGAGGTTGAGCCATCTAGCTCTTTCCTGCACCACCATGATCCCCATTAGCTTGCCCGTGGCCTGGACGGCGCAGCGTTGGACACGGAGACAAATGTCTGTGACCGCGGCTATCTCGTCCAGAGTGGCCGGTCCAGAATTGCTCGACAGATCCTCACAGAGCTCCGCTTGGTACGCGGTTAGCATCGAGGAAACGTTCAGAGCCCTGGCGGACAATGCTGAGGCTTTGTAGGACCGTTCAGTCATGGTCGACTGGAATCGGTCTGTCTTCGCTGGCAGTGTGGGGTTCCTGCTTGGTGACGGGCCCATCCTCGGTAGGAGGTGGGTTGCCACCAGCGGTTCCATAGGCGGTATGCAGAGCAGGACGAGCCTCTCCATACCGTCACAGTCAAGGGAGGAGGCACCCTGGATTGGGGCCTTTTTGCTAAAGGGCCGGTCTCTCCACGAGACCGACACCTCATCCAACATCTCCGGGAAGACCGGGAGGAGTTGCCTCTTTGTCCTCGTTGTTTGGGAAAAATGTTTTCCCTCGTAACAGGACCTGGAGGTCTCCTTGGCCACTTCGGGTCATGGGATGTCTAGTCTGGCCGCAGCGCGCTGACACACGGCTTGCAGGTCCATGCTTAGACAGGGCGAAGCTGGTGTGCTATCGCCCGGGAGAGCAGCCATCGCTCCCGGCTTTGCAGCCTGAGCTGGTGACACGAAGATGTCATCTTCTTGCTCGTCCGAATCAGACAGGAGGAACTCAGAGGCATCCTCTTCGTCCTCCATGTAATCCAATTCTAGGACATCCTCCGCGGGTGAAACCATGGTGAGGTCCAGCCGGGAGCCCCAGCTTGGTATAGCGTGGGGCCCCGTTCCGGTTCCGCGGCTGCCGCAGTTGATGAGCCCCAGACCGTAAAGGTGAGGGACTCAGTCTCTGCGGCGGACGCCCCCGCGTCTTGATTGCCAGCCGGCCAATCAGTGGACATGAGGTGATCCTGTCCCGACAGGCTAGCTTGTCGTGCTAACCGTCGGCGGAGGCTCTTTATGGTGAGGCGGGCACAATGCCCGCACGAGCCGGGGTTGTCAATAGCCTCCTGGGGGTGTTCCAGCCCGAGGCAGGACGAGCAGACCTGGTGTGAGTCTGTGCCTGATATCTTCAACCCGCAGCCTCCGAGTCGAGCCTCCGAGTCCCTGACTCCTCTGGTGTGAGGGAGAGAGGCGTCCATCTCGTTCGCCGCGAGGCGTGGAGAGGACCTGCTCTTAACAGGTACGTCGAGAAAAAAGTGTTCCGAATCTGTCTTTAATCCGGAGAAAAAAAAGGCAAAGAATATTACCTGGTGTGGTAATATTCTTTTAATCATTTTCTCCTCCGTGAGAAGAGAAAATAAAAAACTTCCTCGCTACCGTGGTGAGGAAAAAAAGCACAAGCTAGCAACTGGTGTGTTGCTAACTTGAAAGTCAAAATATTACCTTAATTCCAGAGGAAGAACAGCGAGGTTGACTATAATACTAGCTGGTGTGTTAGTATCATACTCTTCTGTAAGGCAGAATAGGGTAGCCGGCTAACGCCCGTCGACCGAAAATTAGCTTTGGTTCAGTCTGTGGACTGTTAAGCTAGCCCGGCTACCATTAGAGATGTGCTCTGAAGCGAGAAGAGGTGTTTGAATGACGCATGCGTCGTGGCGCAGGCTACTTATAGGGGGTGATTTCCCCTGACGTTGACGTCAAGATCACCAGCCAATCAGGATTGGCGTAATGAGATTGATGCTTCTGTTTGCTCCGCGATGAGTCGCATCCCATAGTGAGACATCGAACGGAGTGTTATGAATGAGAACTATCTGTTAGTGCTATAGCCACATTTAAGGAAGAGATTCCACCAATACTTAACTCGATAGCATGTCTGCATGTAGGGGAGGAAACTTATACAAAATGTACACCACCCCAAATTGATCATGTTGTTGATAGTGCTATAGATGCGCTGCGAATAAAATTAAACTCTGTTGCTCCTTTGAAAAAGAAGAAAATAAAACAACATAGATTAGCTCGATGGCATAATGCCGAAACCCGCAAAATAAAGCAAAAGTCTAGACAACTTGAAAGGATATGGCGTTCCACTAAACTTGAAGAATCTCGTTTAATTTGGCATATTACTCTCAATGAATATAAGAAAGCACTGCATAAAGCGAGAGCAGCCTACTACTCTTCATTAATAGATGAGAATAAGAATAATGCAAGATTTCTTTTCAGCACTGTAGCCAGGCTGACAGAGAGCCACAGCTCGATTGAGCTTCTATTATAGCACTCAGTAGTAATGATTTTATGTGCTTTTTTAACGATACAATTGTTACTCTTAGAAACACAATTAATAACCTCTTGCCTTTGACCAGTATAGTGTTATCAACAGCTCCCGGAAATGTAAGCTCTAATATTACACTAGATAGTAAACTAGAATGCTTTTCAGCCATAAACCTTGAACAATTACATGCAATGATTCTCTCTTCTAAACCATCAACGTGCATGTTAGACCCAATTCCAACTAAGCTGTTGAAGGAAGTTCTTCCATTAATTAGCACTTCTTTATTAAATATTATGAATATGTCTTTATTATCAGGCTATGTTCCACAATCATTCAAAGTACAACCTCGATCCAGAGGTTTTAGCCAACTATAGACCTATTTCTAATCTTCCGTTCCTCTCAAAAATTCTTGAGAAAGCGGTCGCAAAACAGTTGTGTGATTACTTAAAAAACAATGATTTATTTGAAGATTTTCAGTCTGGCTTTAGAACACATCATAGCACAGAGACAGCTCTGGTTAATGTCACAAATGACATTCTAATAGCCTCAGACAAGGGACTTTTCTCTATTCTTGTTTTGCTCGATCTCAGTGCTGCATTTGATACTATCGACCATGATATCCTATTGCAAAGACTAGAGCACCTAACTGCTTTAGGCTGGTTTACGTCCTATCTATCTGAACGCTCTCAGTTTGTACGTGTTAACGATGAATCTTCCACGCAAACCAAAGTTAGCCATGGAGTGCCACAGGGCTCAGTGCTCGGACCTAATTTGTTCACATTATATATGCTTCCGTTGGGCAATATTATAAGGAATCATTCTGTAAACTTTCATTGTTATGCGGATGATACTCAACTATATTTATCAATCAAGCCTGATGAAATTAATCATCTAAATAAAATTCAAGACTGCCTTAAGGACTTAAAAACGTGGATGACCTTAAACTTTTTGATGTTAAACACGACCAAAACTGAAGTTATTGTACTTGGCCCGAAGAATCTACGAAACAAATTATCTAAAGATATACTAACTATGGATGGCATTAATTTGGCCTCCAGTGAGACTGTAAGGAATCTTGGTGTTATATTTGATCAGGATTTATCCTTTAACGCCCACATAAAATCAATTTCAAGGACCGCCTACTTCCATCTACATAACATTGCAAAAATCAGGCATATCTTGCCTCAAAACGATGCAGAGAAACTAGTCCATGCATTTGTTACTTCTAGGCTGGATTATTGTAACTCTTTATTATCAGGGTGTACCAAGAAGTCAGTCAAGTCGCTTCAGCTGATTCAAAATGCTGCGGCTCGTGTACTAACCAGAGTTAGGAAAAGGGACCACATTACTCCTGTTCTGGCTGCCTTACACTGGCTCCCTATAGAACACAGGATAGAATTTAAAATTCTTCTTCTCGCCTACAAAGCCCTTAATGGGCAGGCGCCATCTTACCTTTAAGAACTCATTATACCCTACTGTCCTACTAGGGCATTGCGTTCCAAGAATGCAGGGTTGTTGGTTGTTCCTAGAATCTCTAAAAGTACAATGGGAGCCAGAGCCTTTTCTTATCAAGCTCCACATTTGTGGAATCAGCTTCCAGTTTGTGTTCGGGCGGCAGACACCCTATCCGTTTTTAAGAGTGCGCTTAAGACCTTCCTTTTTGATAAAGCTTATAGTTAGGGCTGATTAGATTCAGCCCCTAGTTTTGCTGATATAGGCTTAGTTTGTCGGGGGACATCTTACTTCTTCCTTCTCTCTGTCTATACCTGTGTACTCTCATGTTCCGATTAACCCAGCTTCCCCAAATGTCTTTCTTTTTGGTGTCTATATACGCCGGGATCCGGAGTCATGGATGATCCTGCGGTCCTGTGTCCTGGATCGCGAGCCCTGGATCGCGAGTCGTGGCCGTGGTCCTGGATCATCGGTCCTGGATGGATATCCTCGTGGATTCATCTTCCTATTATACACACATGCATTTCCAAACACTTGGATTACCTATGTTGCAAATGTATTATCTTTTCAATTTACACACGGCATCTATTGCACGTCTGTCCGTCCTGGGAGAGGGATCCCTCCTCTGTTGCTCTCCCTGAGGTTTCTCCCATTTTCCCCTTTAAACTGGGTTTTCTTCGGAAGTTTTTCCTTGTACGATGTGAGGGTCTAAGGACAGAGGGTGTCGTATTGTCATACTGATATTCTGTACACACTGTGAAGACCACTGAGACAAATGTAACATTTGTGATATTGGGCTATATAAATAAACATTGATTGATTGATTGACTGCCGTGTCTATTAATAGACACGGCACGAAGGAGGGGCGCCTACCGAAGGATTAATATGGCTGGATTAATCCAGCCATATTAATCCTTCGGTTGGCGCCCCTCCTTCGGCTGACACACCTCCTTCGGTTGACGGAGAGTCCTCCGTAGCATACCAGTCGAGCCAGGGGAGCTGTTTAGGTCAGCTGCCCTGGAGGCAATGGAGCGTGCCGCCCAAGCTAGGCAGACCAGGCAGCAGCACTCGGGTCCTCGCAGACCTGTGCCCACTCCCAGCAGGCCCAGGGGACGCTCTAGCAGCCGCACTCAGCCGCCGGATTACAGGGGTGGAGGTCTTAGCGGCCCACTCAACCGCCTCCCAATGACTTTTGTGCCCCATGTCGCCCGCCTTCCAGGCGGCCTCGTGCCCCAGAGGCTTACCGGAGCCCCCCAAGAGGCTCCAGGGTCCGGGGGGCTGGGCCCTGAAATCCCGGAGGTGGTTGGCGGCTGCTTTCCCAGCAGCAGCTCAGTTTCCGGGCAGTCTGTACTTCCGTCCCTTGGGTGGTTTTCAACTTAAACCAGGGGTACGGACCGCAGCTCCGGCCCTAGCCTTCGGCTGGATCTAATTGACAGTCGTCAGCGATCCGGCAGGGGCCCTACCTCTGGGCCAAGAGTTGTCCGTCCTTCTGTCCAAGGACGCAATCAACCCAGTAAGACCCTCTGCTTAGCCAGGGGATTCTACTCGGCATACTTTCTCGTGAGCAAGAAAGTCGGCGGATTTCGCCCGATCTTGGACCTCAGAGGAATCAACAGATTCCTGAAGGTGCTGCCATTCTATATGCTGACTACTGCATACGCACAGGTGGAGTGGTTCTCAACCGAGGGATGCCTACTTCCACGTGGGCCGGGCAAGAGGGTGCCTTATATTCAGTTATTCCGGCCCTTGGGCAGACTGGCAGCTGCCTCGGCCGCTGGGCCCTTAGGCCCGCTGTCGTTGCGCCCCATGCAGATGTGGCTGAACAGCCTTCACTTGGACGCCAAGTGGCACAGGGAAGTCAGGGTGTCGCAGCATTGCTCCACTCTCCGTCACGCTGGAGGGGCCTATCTCCTGGTAGCCATCCATCCCGCCAGGAGACCATCACCATAGGTGCATGTCTCTCAGGGTGGGGTGCAGTGCGGCAGAGCAGGACCGTTCAGGGTCAGCGGTCTGCCCAGCAGAGTGTGCGCCAGGTCAACGTGCTAGAGCTTCGGGCCGTGCAGCTTGCACTCACGCACTTTCTACCCCAACTGGGGGGCAAGAATGTGCGTGTTCCTTGGGGACAGCATGTACATTGTTGCTTAGACAACAGTCCCTTCTAGATAGTGGACGTTCTCACTCCACTCTGAATTTATGTGGCTGCGATTCTGCCCGACATGTTCGGGTCGACGGCGCCACGGCGGGGTGCCACAGGTCGGTGTCCCTCTTTATGAGAGGGGCTTTACGGCAGCGTCCCCCTTGCACCCCGAGGGCTCCGGCTTGGGACCTGCCCTTGCTGCCGGATGCCCTATAATCTCCTCCCTTCGAGCCCCTGGCCCAGGTGGGGCTTAGGTGGCTTCCCACGAAGGCAGCATTTCTGCTTGCCATAGCCTCAGGGAAGCGAGTCGGGGAGTTGCATGTCCTCTCCATAAACAATACATGCCCGAGGTGAGACTCTCAGGCGTTGCCCTTTGGGCAAATGTGGCATTCCCGCCCGGGGTCCTTCCACAAACCCACTTCAATCAGCCTGCCCAGCTGGCATGCTTTGACATTCAGGAGTACGGCTCGTCGAAGTTGCTGTGCCCTGGGGGTGCCCAAAGGGAGTATATCAAGGCTACTGCCTGTATACGGCAGGAGGAGCAACTCTTGATTTTGCCCTGGCGGCACTAAAGGAGGTAAGGCAAATGTCAGCCTTATGAACGGAGGTACCGTGGGACTTGCCCTTCCCATGTACGGGAGTCCGCTCAATGGAAATGCGATGTCAAGTTCCGATGTCAAGTTCCTGTCAGCGGCTAGACATATGTTACCAGTGTTTACCAGTGTTGCCAGGGGCATGATAACATCCTCCACTGGAGGTTGGGTGTTGCTGCTGTGAATAAGGCCGACTATGGGTGCCGATGGGCGGACGGTAAAGCACCGCAAAGTAGACCCCCTTTAAGTGTAAGGCAAATGTCAGCCTTATGAACGGAGGTACCGTGGGACTTGCCCTTCCCATGTACGGGAGTCCGCTCAATGGAAATGCGATGTCAAGTTCCGATGTCAAGTTCCTGTCAGCGGCTAGACATATGTTACCAGTGTTTACCAGTGTTGCCAGGGGCATGATAACATCCTCCACTGGAGGTTGGGTGTTGCTGCTGTGAATAAGGCCGACTATGGGTGCTGATGGGCGGACGGTAAAGCACCGCAAAGTATACCCCCTTTAAGTGTAGCCAGGGGCACGAGAAACATCCTCCATGGAGGTTGGGTGCTGCTGCTGTGAAGAAGGCCGACTATGGGTGCTGATGGGCGGACGGTAAAGCACCGCAAAGTATACCCCCTTTAAGTGTAGCCAGGGGCACGAGAAACATCCTCCATGGAGGTTGGGTGCTGCTGCTGTGAAGAAGGCCGACTATGGGTGCTGATGGGTGGACGGTAAAGCACCGCAAAGTATACCCCCTTTAAGTGTAGCCAGGGGCACGAGCAAAATCCTCCATGGAGGTTGGGTGCTGCTGCTGTGAGGAAGGCCGACTATGGGTGCTGATGGGCGGACGGTAAAGCACCGCAAAGTAGACCCCCTTTAAGTGTAGCCAGGGTCACCCTGCATGCGTCGTCAAATGTGATTGAAATGGACAGATTCCTGTACATTTCAATCACTTTTAATGGGAGTCGTCAGTATATGGAGCTTAACCCATAATTCCCGGACGTTCCAGGCCGAATTTGGAAGCTCATATGCGGCCTGCCATGCGCCTCCACCCGTGGAAAGCAAAAAAAAGTAAAGAAAACGGTCAATTATATGTTAAAATAATCAAAAATGAAGTTTTTGAAAATTCTTGAAAAACGGCTAAGTGCCAACGGGGGAGGGGGTCAAGTCTTCGGCGCTTCGGAACGAAGCCCCGGAGACTTTTGCACTCCCCCGTTGCAATTTACAACGGAGAGGGGAAACGAGAGCTCCCCTCCTCCGTCCAAAATTTTTATTCATCTTTTCCAAGCTACCATCTGCACGAAATCGGAAACCCGGTTTTTGAGAGCACTTAGAAAAAAACGAGCTATTTTCACATGATGGGGAAATCATGGAGGAATGTATCCGCCTCATGAGCACTTTGGATCGGATGAAATTGTTGCCTGGAGGACCCCCAATCATGGTTCTCACAAAACTTTAAGTTTTCAAACTGGTGTCTGGAGGAATGCAAGGGGAGTTGTCAGGGGACTCTACCCGCCTCAAGAGGCACTATTTTGGGATACATTTTATCCATTTTCACCCCTTTTTATGGTTCTTCCAAAAAGTTAACTTATACTTTTTCCGACTCTGGAGAAAGGTAGGGGGAGTTGTCAGGGGACTCTACCTGCCTTTTGGAACACTATTTTCGGATACAATTTATCCATTTTCACCCTTTTCTCTGGTTCTTCCAAAAGTTAACTTATACTTTTTTCGACTCTGGAGAAAGGTAGGGGGAGTTGTCAGGGGACTCTACCTGCCTTTTGGAACACTATTTTCGGATACAATTTATCCATTTTCACCCTTTTCTCTGGTTCTTCCAAAAGTTGACTTTAACTTTTTCCCACCCTGGATAAAGGTATGGGGAGTTGTCAGGGGACTCTACCTGCCTTTTGGAACACTATTTTCGGATACAATTTATCCATTTTCACCCTTTTCTCTGGTTCTTCCAAAAGTTGACTTTAACTTTTTCCCACCCTGGATAAAGGTATGGGGAGTTGTCAGGGGACTCTACCTGCCTTTTGGAACACTATTTTCGGATACAATTTATCCATTTTCACCCTTTTCTCTGGTTCTTCCAAAAGTTGACTTAAACTTGTTCCCACCCTGGAGAAAGGTATGGGGAGTTGTCAGGGGACTCTACCTGCCTTTTGGAACACTATTTTCGGATACAATTTATCCATTTTCACCCTTTTCTCTGGTTCTTCCAAAAGTTGACTTTAACTTTTTCCCACCCTGGATAAAGGTATGGGGAGTTGTCAGGGGACTCTACCTGCCTTTTGGAACACTATTTTCGGATACACTTTATCCATTTTCACCCTTTTCTCTGGTTCTTCCAAAAGTTGACTTAAACTTGTTCCCACCCTGGAGAAAGGTATGGGGAGTTGTCAGGGGACTCTACCCGCCTTATGGAACACTATTTTGGGGTACTTTTTTCCCATTTCACCCCTTTTTTCTGGTTCTCTGGTTGTGGCGGCCTCGCCCTGGCCGTCCACCCTCTGGGTACCTGACTCCCCTGCCTCCTCCGGGGGGCAGTTGAGAAGGGTTCAATGCCTCCCCGGAGGATACTGTTATCCCGGCAACCCGCCAGCAGATGAAAAGACCCACCCCTCCGCCTCTCCGCCTCTCCACCTCTTCTGAGGGACGAGGGAACCGCGCGGGGGTCTGCTGGAGGCTACTGCCGGGTGCTCCGTCCTGCGCCTCACCGGTACCCTGACTCCAGCGCGGTGTGGCGGCCTCGCCCTGGCCGTCCACCCTCTGGGTACCTGACTCCCCTGCCTCCTCCGGGGGGCAGTTGAGAAGGGTTCAATGCCTCCCCGGAGGATACTGTTATCCCGGCAACCCGCCAGCAGATGAAAAGACCCACCCCTCCGCCTCTCCGCCTCTCCACCTCTTCTGAGGGACGAGGGAACCGCGCGGGGGTCTGCTGGAGGCTACTGCCGGGTGCTCCGTCCTGCGCCTCACCGGGACCCTGACTCCAGCGCGGTGTGGCGGCCTCGCCCTGGCCGTCCACCCTCTGGGTACCTGACTCCCCTGCCTCCTCCGGGGGGCAGTTGAGAGGGTTCAATGCCTCCCCGGAGGATACTGTTATCCCGGCAACCCGCCAGCAGATGAAAAGACCCACCCCTCCGCCTCTCCGCCTCTCCACCTCTTCTGAGGGACGAGGGAACCGCGCTGGGGGTCTGCTGGAGGCTACTGCCGGGTGCTCCGTCCTGCGCCTCACCGGGACCCTGACTCCAGCGCGGTGTGGCGGCCTCGCCCTGGCCGTCCACCCTCTGGGTACCTGACTCCCCTGCCTCCTCCGGGGGGCAGTTGAGAAGGGTTCAATGCCTCCCCGGAGGATACTGTTATCCCGGCAACCCGCCAGCAGATGAAAAGACCCACCCCTCCGCCTCTCCGCCTCTCCACCTCTTCTGAGGGACGAGGGAACCGCGCGGGGGTCTGCTGGAGGCTACTGCCGGGTGCTCCGTCCTGCGCCTCACCGGGACCCTGACTCCAGCGCGGTGTGGCGGCCTCGCCCTGGCCGTCCACCCTCTGGGTACCTGACTCCCCTGCCTCCTCCGGGGGGCAGTTGAGAAGGGTTCAATGCCTCCCCGGAGGATACTGTTATCCCGGCAACCCGCCAGCAGATGAAAAGACCCACCCCTCCGCCTCTCCACCTCTTCTGAGGGACGAGGGAACCGCGCGGGGGTCTGCTGGAGGCTACTGCCGGGTGCTCCGTCCTGCGCCTCACCGGTACCCTGACTCCAGCGCGGTGTGGCGGCCTCGCCCTGGCCGTCCACCCTCTGGGTACCTGACTCCCCTGCCTCCTCCGGGGGGCAGTTGAGAGGGGTTCAATGCCTCCCCGGAGGATACTGTTATCCCGGCAACCCGCCAGCAGATGAAAAGACCCACCCCTCCGCCTCTCCACCTCTTCTGAGGGACGAGGGAACCGCGCGGGGGTCTGCTGGAGGCTACTGCCGGGTGCTCCGTCCTGCGCCTCACCGGTACCCTGACTCCAGCGCGGTGTGGCGGCCTCGCCCTGGCCGTCCACCCTCTGGGTACCTGACTCCC